>NC_134486.1:5496031-5641031 GCF_040206685.1 Ascaphus truei | reverse complement strand
TATATATATATATATATACATATATATATATATATATATATATATATATATATAATATATATATACATATATATATATATATATATATATATATATATATATATATATATATATATATATATATATATATATATATATATATTAAAACAGTTACTATGTAAAGCTTTGGGCTCTGAATGAACTGTTGCACGCTCTGGAGAGAGTATTTACTTTTTCAGACACATTTTGCTTCAACGGATTGTGTGTGTTAAAGTGCATATTTTTTTTTTTATAATAAACCAGGACCTGGTGCCCTGGCAAATATAAATTTTACATCTTGTTTGCATTTCCCGAGTGGTGGAAGCGTATAAATATGATTGCAATTGAGTAAGGGGTTAATATAAACTCATTGGAGATACATTTGCGGAGGAGAAAGGTGAGTTGGCTAGAGTAACTGGGTATATTAACCCTGGTTGCATATCTAAGTCACGAGCTCACTTGTGTGCTGCTTGTGACCGGTGGTATATGGGGACGGATTTAGGGGAAATGTTAACTCTTTTGAGGGACCTTTACAAAGGTGAAGAGTGGGGCAGCTTGCGAGCTGTGTATTAAGCTTGCGAGCTGTGTATTAACTCTTTTCCTGTAGAGGAGATATTGAGGGACCTCTGTGGAGGTGAATATTGGGAGCGCTTGCAAGTGGAGTATTAACCCTTGTCCCGTATGTAGGTCATGTGCTCTTAGGTGGGCCGTACATGACAACACCAATGGAAAAAGGTCAAATCAAAACACCTAGAACCTGACTTCTTTTTTAGATGCAAAATTCAAACCAAAATACAGAGTCAGCTGGATATCTGTAAATTAGCCATTGCTGTGTCATTATGCAGCTATGTTTTCATATCCATTTTATATGGATACCATGATTAACAATCATTGGGAAGGGCGGCATGTCAAGTTTGCAATAATATATATAATAAACAGACTGTATGGTTAAAGGTCATTGCTTATCAGTATGTCATTGTAACGTGCACCTGAATACTGTATATTGCCCAGTGTACATAACACTGCAATTTGGGGAGTGGTTTCTCTACACAAGTGCTATGGAGGAATGTGGAAGGCATCAAATTCTGCATCAACTTAATCGTACATACATCATGATCATATTTGTATCAAAACTAGTGGGGACCTCGAAAATAAGAGACAGCTGACATATTCTCCTTATCTCTCGCCCCCATCACTAACTCTCTCATATCTCTCTCACCTCTCTCTCTCTCTCTCTCTCTCTCTGTCGCTCTCTATTGCTCTCTCTCTCTGTCTCTCTCTCTCTCTCTCTGTCTCTCTCTCGCTCTCTATTGCTCTCTCTCTGTCTCTGTCTCTGTCTCTGTCTCTCTCTCTCGCTCTCTATCGCTCTCTCTCTCTCTGTCTCTGTCTCTGTCTCTCTCTCTCTCTTATCCCAGCCGTAGCTATGATATCACAATAGATTGGCGAGGAGCCCAGTTACCCCCCCAGCCAGCAAGATTATTTTTATTAGTATTAGTGATAAATACTCTACCAACTCTGATAGATAAAGTCATCTGTTTAACCATCTGGTGCATGGCGTAAGACAGTTTATTATGACAATATTACATGTTAGATATGTGGCTACACACAGCTTCTCCTTTGCTTACGTATCCCAAAACCCCAATCCCCATCCCCTGGTGACCAGCCCGTCCCTCCATACCTTTCAGTGGCAGAAGGCAGCGTCTCCTGCAGCCAGTGTAGCAGCACTTCCTTGTCCCCTTGCAGTTTTTGTCTATCTTACATTCTGAACGAGGCACGGCATTGCATTTAGGATAATCCAATTCCTTGGGACAAACGCCGGGTTTTACCACTGGAATTACTGAGAAATCACAAAGCAAATAAAAAGAAATGCATTATTTACACTCGGGACATTGATCTGCATTTACAGTGCTGTAACAAACTGTGAAATAACTGTCCTTATCATTAGGGTGACTTATTAAACACTATTTTATTTAAACTGTTTATTTAGAATATTTTCAAAATAAGATATCGGATGTGGTAGGAAGGGGTACAGAAAATGAAAAACAGGATAAATGGGAAGATTGGTAATTTTATACATGGTGCTTGATTAGGTAATACATTTAGCGCAATGTCAAAAAAATCTTTATACCTATGTAACAGTGTTTCCCCCTCTCAATCGCAGATAGGGGCCATTAGAGGTGTGTGTGTGGTGCATATACCTGCTGGCAACAGGAGGGCTGAGTCGTTCGCGATGACTTGGGGACACAGGAAAAGGCTTCTGGGGTTCATACCCCACATTATACTTAGCAGTGCAGCGCCTCCCGTAGGCTCCAGGGAAATGGAGATGATCTCCCAATGGTAGAACTGATTACCTCTCCCCCCAGTTAGATCACACACCAGGCCGGAGGTATATCGCAAACAGTAATGGTATACAGTATTACTACGGCCTGCAGTAACACAACAGGTACTCAGCAGTCTTCTGCCGGATACAGTCTCTCAGATCATCTATCACTGACGATAGTCCCTGGACCGTCACTACAGGCCAAGGGCACCCGCAGCCATCCTAGCTCTTCCGCACATGGGAAGGCCCCAATCTCAGGCTCCTAGTCGTGTGTCCTGCCTTCCTCAAAGGGAAGGAACAACAACTCTAACTTTTGGGTTGTCCTGCGCTTAAGTACAGCCACAAGGCGGGCACACCATTGTCCCAGCTACAACAGGATGTACCAGCCTCTGTTGTCACTCAAGTGCAGTACCAAAGGTGAAGGGTAAATCCCCAAACCAAATACTGGCAATCCTTTAATACTATGGTTTACTGCCAGCCAATAGGGTAGAATAGTAGCCAAGGGGTACCCCGCTACACCTATTATGTATCTACAGTGTCCAATAAATTGAGTTTATCTATGTTCCATAATTATATATGTATATACAAAACTTAGCCACTTTTCAGGGTCATTTCTCTCACACAGGAAACATACAATTCACTTATAAGGTTTATTAAAAAATGAGAACAAAACAGAACAGGAACAAAAGCAAAATACCTAGCTCCCTCTGGAGCACTAACTAACATGCTTGTCAGCTCCTTAACTACAGAGTGGAGAGAAAAGCTCTTTTCCAATACTTAGCCCTTTTACCTCTGTACAGATTCAGCTGCTGTTATTTTAAGGCATCACAGCGCCGTTTTCGGATGCGCTACTGTGCTACATGCAGCATTAACGCGGAAAATCGCCCCAGGCACGCGTGTTTATTGCGGTTGCTTTGTTTGAATTTCATGGATTGTGTGCAAATAAATGCAATGAAATGAATGAATTGTAATGTGTACAGTATTGTGCTACTGTGTCACTTTCAGGTGTTTAAAAGCCAGAACACTAAAATACAATTTTCTGCACCCGCGCCTTAGCATGGGTATTCTGAGGTATGCACCTCGTGATTTGTTAAAATAACGGCCGCTGCATCTGTAAGGGACAATACCTGAAGTCTCTCTGACCCTCTCAAGCTGTGGGTTTAGTCCAAACAACAGGCCTTGTGCCCTGTGTCCAGTTGACCTGGGACCTGTTCTAAGGCTCAGTTCTGTCAGGCTGCTGATGTTATTTTAAAGCCCTTACAATCAGCAGTTACCAGACACACACTAGCTAGGATTGTAACCTCTTGCATACTGGAGCGCATGCATGCTCTCTCTAACGTAGACAGTCTGTGACTGTCACATTATATATACACATTCTAATATCTGGCTAAGAGAAAGAGTAGGAGACAGGTTATATTGTGGCCCCTCTCGCTATATATACATTAGTAGATTAAAAGCCATTTAAATTATATACAGTACCCCAAAGCACCAGCCTCTCCATCCTCTGTACCTTTCTTAGGAAGAACACAGCGTAAGATGCAGCCAGACAAACAGCACTTCAGTTTCCCCTTGCAGTTACTGTCGTTATAACATTCTTGAGCTATTTCTGATTCCCCCAGCTCAGGTACTCTATCACATGTAAGATAATCCACATCCCTAGGACAAGTGCCGGGTTTATATTTGGCAACTGCAACATCTGTAACATCACAAAGCAAAAAAGAAAATAATTATTTACACCTACCACGACACAGACCTGTGTTTGAAGCGCATTATAATGTGTGCATCACAAGAAAGAGACATCCTTTTCTTTGGGGTGACTTTGCTATTTAGATACTATATTTAAAAAGGTTGATGTTAATAATATGTATTCATTATTTGAGTTGGGTGAAAATTTTGGCCAGATTTAGATCTGCCTTGGATCAGAGGGTACCTAAGGTCACTGATTTCAGCTGTTCAGTCACCAAAAGGCCTATCTGCTTTATCCGGATAATGTTTTTAGCAATGTGTCCAGTGGAGATCATTCTGAACAGAATTATCGATATGCATCTTTTCTTGTAATAAAAAATGAAAAACAAAAGATGTTCCCACGGGACTTTTAAATAATTCTGTGCAAAATTCCCAACCCACTTACTGTATGTCTCATATTTCCAAACATGTTTCTACATTTCTACCAGTACCTCATGACCAGGTTTCCTCTTTCTTTGGACGTGTTATTATACCCACTGTACATCCGGAACCTACAACAGCATCTAGGAAAGTGTTCACCTGTCACATGTCATTAGATCAGAGGAAATAGACAATGCCGACTTTACCAATTTCAACCAACTCAAAGTGTCTTACTTTGTAAGGCTTCATAAGATAACTATCACTGCTATCTCGAACAGGGAGCCATGACCCCACCGAACGGTTTGTCATGTGTGTTATCACGGTATTCAGAAAGAATCTGAAAACATTTCCACAAGTCACAAACTGTGAGGTAGGAAAATGCCAAAACCACTCAGGACAGCAGCGATGTGATCTCAGGCTCAATGTTCTGCTCCGTGACAGCAGCGGTGCGATCTCAGCCTCAATGTTCTGCCCCGTGACAGCAGTGGTGCGATCTCAGCCTCAATGTTCTGCCCCGTGACAGCAGCGATGTGATCTCAGCCTCAATGTTCTGCCCCGTGACAGCAGCGATGTGATCTCAGCCTCAATGTTCTGCCCCTTTGACAGCAGCGATGTGATCTCAGCCTCAATGTTCTGCCCCGTACGATCTGGCCACAGTCTGCAAGAGCAGCACGGAGAGATCGTCACAGAGATATACATCTCCCGGCACAGCTCTTATAGGTGATCGTAGTGTTTATATTTAATTCATTTCAGGTCCGGGGACCCCATTCTTCTCGAATTACAGGCCCCAGTATTGGGTTCCTGTAAATCCTGTGTGTTTAAATGTCCTGGTCGCGTGACGCGGGAGATTTAAACATTGCAACGGGAAACTGACACCCCATACTGTGGCCTCTAATTCAGGAATTTGGAGTCCCCGGGGCTTAAATAAATGCGGTTCAGCTCTGGAGAACCCTGCTCCTGTACACTAGAATTAAAATGTAACTAAAAACAGCTAGCCGCTAAGGCAATGAAGGGGTTAAACCTGACAACCCATTTTTTGGGTGGTACAGGGTGTGCATGAAGGGGGTAGTTGGGTGGTTAGGCCTGGCGGGATGGTTACTGGGTACTAGAAGAGTTATCATTGCAGTGGTGACTGCTATGCTCATGTAGGGGTTAACCACTCCGCTACCCACCTGAGAGGCCTAACCACCCACCCATGAGGCAACTACCCCCTTCACCCAATACCTCTACCCCCAAGAAACATTAAAATACAACAACCTACTACCTACCTCCTCTACTCCAAACAACCCCCCACAACATATACAGTACAATAATGGGCAAAATTACTATTATCCAGATAGAATAATAGCTCATATAGATATTAAAAATAAAACATTATAAAGTAAATTGAAGTTCTACTTACCCCTGCCAGGCTGAAGGCCATCCTCATCACTGTCCTCAGTGTCAATTTTTTTTATCCATGGGCAGCAACAGTATAATCAAAAAACAAACTAATGGCCACTCACCCCTTAATAAACTTAGCAGTTAGTAACCACTATATTAATTAAGGGGTTAACTCCCCTCCCCCACTACCCACGCAGGACGCCTAACCACCCTCCATGGCGCAATTACCCCTCTACCATTGATTTGCACAGTGGTACACCGTGGCCATTTAATACGGGCATGATTTGTCGCTATAACAGTCAATGGGAAACATAGAAATTAAACAAGAACCATAAATACACAAAAATTAAATAAAAAGAAGCAATTGCCAAAAAATACATTGCTTGTCAGTGTGTTCCTCTAAAGCCCGAAAAGGGCATAGATAAACACATTGGTAATCAATGGACAAGCTAAAAAAAATACACAATTAAATAAAATACAATCAATGTATTTCTTACCATTGATGTCTTCACTCCCGTCCTATGCGAGGTCCAACTCTTACCCTCAACACAATGATCCTCAACAACTGATGTGACGATGTCCGTGATCAAATCTTGATTGAAGAGACGTCACCGTTGTAAGTTCTTTATTGTTTTCTACTTTCTTCATTATTTTCTTCTTTTCTTCTGTCTTCTTTCCTTGTAATCCATTGGGGCAGATGTTGTCCCATCAGCTTCTTAAGCTCAAATGAGACAGGACAGCCCTTATATAAGGTCTGTGATGTCACATTTGGGTGTCATATGGTACACCCCCAATACGATTGCCTGGTGTACTATGTGACAGGGTTCTTTTTTTTTTTTTTTTTAAAGGATGTAACGTCAACTTAAAGGGAGGTATGTCTCATCCTTAAAAAAATGGCTGCCATCACATGGTACTACAACCAATCGGTTTGTGAGATATACCATGTGAGGCATCACATGGTACACACCCAATCCGATTGGTTGGAGTACCATTTGTGATGGTAGGGGGTAACCAGGCACTCAATAAAGGTCAAGCCCTGTTTTGGTTACCTCTGATCCATACAGTATATTTTGGTTAAGGAGTGTCAGCTCTTGGACCCAGTAACAATGTATGTTTTACATGTACTTTGTGTGAATAAGGTGTTGTATGTGTTTTTACCTTTCATGGGATGCCAGCGAGCAGCAATTGCTAGGGCATGAGTTTCAAGAGGGGTTTTGCGGAGAAATTGATGTCAGAATGTGCCTAGGTTGTTGAGGTCTGGAGTTGTCGGTTCCCTTAAAAATGTACCGGGAATTATGCCTGATTCCTGGATACATATATGCACATTGTCCCGGCAATACCTCCGCTTGAAAATGATTGCGTGATTCACCGCTAGGGTTTCCTGCTTCAGCATAGCCCAGAAAGGTAAATGGGTCAAAGGGATGAAAAGTGTCCCTGTAACTATAAAGGGTCTCTATGTTATGGGGGATACCCCAGGTTATGCCCAGGTATCCCAGAACCCATATAGGGCTTCTTGGGAGCTTCAACTGTAGATAACGCTGTGAGGGGACTCTCAGAGTCCAGTCTAACTACAGTACCTAGTGTGTGGGGAGTAAGGGCTGATAGAGATAAATGTGCACCTTTCTATTCTATTCCCCATGACCAGAAACTTAGACAGATATTAAGGTATATTTTATTAATACTGTAATAGTGCTGTTATTTACTGTTGTGCACTATAAATGAGCTTGGATTTTAAGAACCGATGTGCCGAGAGGGTTCCAGGGCTACCAAGTTGGTGCCAGTGAGTCTGCTGGACATCAGAGTTGAAAGCAACCGGAGGATGCCAGAGATGTGAAAGCAATTTGGGCAGCAGGGAAAGGCTCAAGTACCCATGTCCTGGGATCAATGGCAGTCGTCCGGCTGCCATTTTTTCTGTCAGACCTGGAGAAGCCTGACCCAGCGGGTGGCATGAGATAGCCAAGGACAGAGGTGGCATACTTGTGCATGTCCTTTGGCAATTTCATATTTCCCGCGAACCCGACTTTCTATACCGGCTTCACTCTGATTGGCTACTGAGAAAGTTCCCATGCTCTGATTGGCTGTAGTATTTTGTGAATGAATCTCCAAATACTGTAAGAAATATCTGAGCCAATCAGGTTTGAGATTTCCAGCAGTACAAGTGCGGGCGGGCTTTTCAAAAGTGCTTTTGTGTGAAAAGCAGAGCACCGGCTTCAGAAAAGTCTGCCTGGAAAATATTCTAAGTCCCACGTTTAGCGGCTGGGAATGCAAGCTGATTTTAGTACCAGGAGTTTGGTACTAACTCCCGGTCAAAAGGAGTCCAAGTTCTCAGACGAGACAGGAGTGGTGGCGTGTGGAACTTCATGACGATTATTTAGAGTTTTCTGCACCTAAAACAGTCTAATTTTCGACCCACAGACCCCCAGTAAGTGTGCTTTTTGTCTGTATTTTGTGATTCACTGTGTGTATGCCTATTTCTGTGAATGAACTACAATTTATTTCATTATCTTGTTTTGCTCAATCAATGATCCTGGTAAAGGAGTTAAATAAACCTGGTTTCCGTGACACCACGTGACAGCTTCCATTTATTTTAATGGATGTGACATCTTAAAGGTATAATGTCACATGCTTTCAAAAAAGGCTTTTTTTTTTAAAAGGATGTAATATCATCCCTTTAAGATGATGTCACAGACTTTAAAAAAAATGAAACCCTTTCACATGGTACACAAACCAATCGGATTGTGGGTGTAGCATTTGACACTCAAATGTGACGTCACAGGCCTTATATAAGGGCTATCCCGTCTCATTTGAGCTGAAGAAGCCGATGGGACAACATCTGCCCCATTGGATTACAAGGAAAGAAGACAGAAGAAAAGAAATTAAAAAAAAGAATGAAGAAAGGTGTACGGGGGTCCTCAAGTTGTCCCCGTTGGTGTCTGGGGCTCCACGGGTGATCCCTGTGGGCGTCAGTGGGTCCTCGGGTTGTCCCAACGGGTCCCCACTAGCCTGTGGTACCATTCCTGTATTTAAAAAAACAAAACCATGGCCTACATTTCAATAAATATACCTCCCCCCCCCCTACCAAACATATAGAGTACAGTAATTTGCAAAATAACTATTATCCAGATTTGGATAATAGATTATTTGCCATTATTACACACAACATTAGCCAGCCAGCATAAATAAAGTAAATAAAACCATTCTATTTACCCCTGCCAACATGAAGGGAGTCCTCGTCAGCATACTGCAGGGCCATGTCCTCCGATGCCAGCAACAATACATACAAAATACAATCTAATGGCCCCTAACCCCTTAATCACCGTAGCGGTTTATAACCGCTATAGTAATTAAGGGGTTAACCCACCCTCACCCACTACCCACCCGGGAGGCCTAACCACCCACCCCAGACCCACTATACCCCCATAAACAAATATTAAAAAAATGTAAGTAGTAGAGTCACAGCAGGATGTAATTTCTCTCCAGAAGGACGTGGAGAGCCTGGAAACTTGGGCAGGTGAGGTTTAGTACAGATAAATGTAAGGTTATGTACTTGGGAAGCAAGAATAAACAGGCGACTTACAAATTAAATGGGGATAAATTAGGGGGAATCCTTGATGGAAAAGGATTTCGGAGTGCTTGTAGACATAATTAAAAATACCTTTATTAGATAAATCATTAAATTATTAGTATTGACAACGACGCTTGGCTAGATCCTTCAAATTCAGTGATGAATATTAGTATTTTGTAAATTGAAAAAGGTTGTTGTTTTTATAAATACTAAACAACATCTGGTACAGTGACCAATAGTGAAAAATGACCGTCCCCTTAGTATTAATAGGGACTAGAGATATATACTTTAGATCTCCCACCGTAATAATCCTGATTGACGTAAATAGGTTAAAAATATATATATATATATAACCCTTATTCATAACCAGAGATATAGCTAGGATGTGAATTAATATCCCATGGATGGTAATATATAAATTATATACAGTGCATACAGGGTATCATATAGTGGATGAAGTAGCAATATAGCAGCAGAGTGCCTGTAACTTAAATGGTATAACAGGATATATTATGCAGGGAGTAGTCTTAGATAATAACAAAGATTAATCTTCATGATCTGATTCCCACTTAGGTCTGCAGAGGCTTGAACCACCCTGGAGTAAACGCAGTGCCTCCGGGGCAACTCTGGGTCAATGCCCTATAGTGAGCTGTTGCAGCTATAATAGTATCAGATCCTTAGGGGTAATGTAAACATCAAACCATATAGTGTATCCCAATAGTCCTATGATGTTAGATATGTGCTGTTCTACGTGACTATTAGTAGGTAGTGATGGTAAGTAGTCTACCATAGTAAAGGTAAGTTGTTATCAGGATAGCCACATATGAATCTAATAGCAGAGACTGGACACTGTGTGTTGTATAAACATATTGTTTGAAATGAAAAAGGTGATATTAATACAGAGCACATGAAGTGTTAATCCTAATTAAAAATAAGGTTCCCTATGGTAGGTAGTAATAAGGTAGTAGTATGAATACTGCTGTAAAGTACACTGGTGAGGTGGAAACATACACCCCTAACACACCCCTCTTAATAGAGAGACTGTTAGTGCTGTAATAGTATAACACTTAAACTGAGTTGCTCTAGAAGCAAGCACAGTGTAATAAAGCAGTTGTGATTGTGTAACCACCAAATCACCTGAACCACAAGGTAAGTGAGTGAAAATCCCTAGTCCTCCCTGCTGGTGGTGTTCTAGAAACACCCAATGTGTAAAATGCTCATCTCGCCAGGACGCTATGTGCGGAGCCTTCAACAGCCGTAACAGGGAAGCGCTAGCGAGTGGTTTCGCATGAGAGCTCTGGTGAGTGAGGTTCCCTGCGCATGCGCGTGAACGTGCTAGTAACCGCCGACGCGCGCGTTTCGCGTAATGTCACGCTTTCTCAAGGCAGAGGGGGGGAGTCCCATTCAATGCATAGGGACCTATAATGCCACATCTAATATGTGTTGTTAACAAGTTAACCCTTAACATGTCTGTTCACATTTACATACAGTGCAATGCTTATCCTGGAAAAAATGTAGAATTTCAACAGAATTACATGGGTGGACAGACATAGCTCCCTATTTGTGTCCCTGTTATGGTAAGTACAGGCAGTATCATTGATACTGTTTAGACAAAGTGTTATTATTTTGGTTGTAGTAAATATTAGCAACCACAGTAGGAGTTACTTAAGTGATACCATTGCAACAGTTTCAAATTGTTGCTAATGTCACTCGGGTACCTTGTTGAATAATTATCTGAAAAGCTAAGATTTTAGTTCAATCTACAAATAGTTTTAAGTTTATATGTCATTTCCTGCCACCAGTAAATTGATTTTAATATATGGATTGGTTAGCATAGGATCTCTATCTTCTGCATTTTTGTATATATAGATTAATTGATATGCCTTAAATAGGAGATATGTTACATTACATGTGGTCTTTAATCCCTTCATATTCAATTATGAACAGTTCAGAAGTTCATTATACTGAATAGGTGACTGAGGATTCCGAGAGAACATCCCCAGAAAGAACATACATGCTGTTAAATAAAGGGTGAGAACACAAACCCTTCATTAAGGCCTCTAGGTGACAGTGTGCCCCAGCATATAAATCCACCTAGATTCCTTTCTTAGTAGTTCTTTATCCCAATCCCCCCTTCGACAGCCTGGGGAAAATTGGTCAATACCAACAAACTGTACCATATTGATATTGCCATTATGTTGTTCATTGATATGTTTTGCAACGGGTGTGTCGAGGTTGTTTCTAACAGATCCAATATGTTCCAAGACTCGCTGCTTGAATTGTCTGAGTTTTTCCCACATAATTTTTCCCACAGTTGCAGGTGGGATATAAATAACCCCTGTTGAAATACAGCTGATGAACTTCTTTTGTTTCAAAGTTTTTTATTAGGCATTTATAACATTTACAGCTTTTTGAATATTTGTCAACATTTTGGCCTAATACAATTTTTCTGGTTTTTGTCTGAGGTGAGGGAGAAAGTCCCAACATTCCCCTGACCTTCAGAGGTCTGTCGGGGAAGTGCGGGTTAAGAAACAGAAAAGGGGAGAGAGAGTGATAGAGGGGGGGGGGGGGTAGGGGGTGAGGGGGGGTTGAGATAGGGGAGGGGGGGGGGATTGGCTCCCTGTTCTTGGCTGCCTTAATTTGGATCTTTGTTTATTATTACTATGGGGCATTTTGGCTTTGGGGGAGCATATACGTTAGCCATGAGTCCCAGGTATTGTTGAAAGAGGTGGTGGACCTTTTCAGGAAGGCTGATAGTCTTTCCATGTCCATCACCTCTTGCACCCTTTTTTTGACTGTCTGTTTGGAGGGGGGAGACACCTTCTTCCAGGCGGCTGCCACCGCACACCTAGCCGCTGTCAGGATAAAGGAGACTAATTTGCCTGTTGGTCGATCCAGCACTTCTATGGGTCTGGCCAGCAGGTAGGTCAGCGGGTCAATGGGTATTGTGAGGTCTGTGACCTCTTTTATTAATTTTTGTATAGTTTCCCAGTACTTCTGTATTTCCGGACAGGTCCACCAGATGTGGGCCATGTCCCCCTTTTGACCGCAGCCTCTCCAGCATAAATCGGAAGCCAGAGGGTAGATTTGATTTATTCGAACTGGGGTAAGATACCAGCGGAACAGTATTTTGTATATGTTTTCTTTGATTGTGGTACATATGGAAGTTCCTGAGGCATTTTCCCAAATACTTTCCCAGTCCTCTCGGTCTATATCTATTTCCAATTCTGCTGCCCAATGCAGCATATAGTCATGCGTGGGGGGATCCATAGCTATCTCCATTTCTGAGCAAATTTGTGATATAAGACCTTTCTTATGGGCAGTCTCATGGCAGAGCTGCTCGAAGCTAGTGAGAGGAGGAAATTCCAACGTTGGGGTTAAAGTTTGAATGAAATGCCGAATTTGTAGGTATTTGAACACATTCAGCCCTACTATTTCATATTTAGATCGTAGGTTTTGGAAGCTCAGGAACTTCCCGAAGCTCAAGAGGTCGGCAATCGCATTGATATTTTTGGATTTGAATTCGTCGAATTGTCCGGGCTCACATCCAGGTGGGAATTTCGGGTTTTTGTGAATTGGTGTAAGTTGAGAGTGAGATGTTGTGAGCTTAAATTTGAATTTGCATTTCGTCCAGGTCTCCCATGTGTGTCTCATCGGGCCTAATTTGAATTTGTTATTCTGCATGTCCTCCTTGCTTAGGGACCAAAGGCAAGCCGGCAGCGAAAGCGTCCCGGCATATTGAGTTTCTATGTCTAGCCAGCAAAATTGGTTTGGGTTGGCATTCCAGACTACTACCTGTCTCAGTTGTGTAGCCAGGTAGTATCTTGTGATGTCTGGAACTCCCATTCCTCCTCTCCCCCTTGAGGCCAAGAGAACTGTTCTAGAGACTCTTGGTTTTTTTCCTTGCCAAATAAAGTGGAAGATTAGTTTTTGGATGTTTTTCAATTCTGAGCCAGGGATGTGGACCGGGAGAGACTGGAAGTAGTAAAGTAATCTAGGGAGTATATTCATTTTAACCGAGATCATTCTCCCGATCCATGATATCTGATATTCTCCCCATTTTTCTAGATCTTGTTTGATTTTTTGGAACAGGGTCGGATAGTTATGTTGGTATAAAGATTGGTAGGTCCTCGATATCTTAACTCCCAAGTATTTGATACAAGAGGAGCTCCAACGATAATTAAAGTTTAGTTTGAGGAGATTCACCTCTGGCTCTGGCAGGCTTAGGTTCAAGGCTTCTGATTTATCACTATTTATTTTATATCCTGAGATTTTCCCGAAATCCCGGAGTTCTTTTTGAAGGTTGGGTAGGGAGATCTGGGGTTTTGATAGGGTTAGAATGACATCGTCTGCGAATAGGGATATTTTATGCTGCCTTTGACTGATTTCTATTCCTTGGATGTCAGTATTGAGCCGAATTGCCGATGCTAGTGGTTCGATCGTTAGCGCAAAGAGGAGAGGAGATAAAGGGCATCCCTGTCGAGTTCCATTTGTGATCTCGAATCTCTGGTTATTGCCCCCTGGTAATTTTACTGTAGCTGACGGGTTTTGATATAGTCTACGGACCCCCTCTAAGTATGCGTCTTTAAAGCCAAATTTGCGCATAGTCTGGTCCAGGAATTGCCAGTTTATTCTATCGAACGCCTTCTCTGCGTCTAGGCTTAACAGGAGTGCTTTGGTGCCTGTGAGGTGAACATGGTCAATAATATTAATTATCTTCCGGGTATTGTCTGAGGCTTGCCTGCCCGCGACAAATCCTACCTGGTCAATGTTGATTAATCTCGGTAAGATGGGGTTTAATCGGTTTGCTAGTATTTTGCTATATAATTTGAGATCACTGTTGAGGAGGGAGATTGGACGGTAGCTTCCTCACTGCATCGGGTCTCTGCCATCTTTGTGTATAATAGCTAAGTTAGCCAGAGACATTGTTGGCGGGATTTGGTTCCCTTCCATGAAATAATTAAATGTTTTCAGGAGATGCGTGGATAGAGTAGGCAATAATCTCTTATAATAGACATTGGTGAAACCGTTAGGACCAGGAGACTTAGTGATTTTTAAAGATTTGACCGCCTCTTCCAGTTCCTCTTTTGAGATCTCAGCGTTGAGGACTGTGTTTTCCTCCTCCGTTAATGTGGGGAGATGGCATTTGTTTAAATATTGCGTTATCAATTCTGATGCTATTGGTTCAGGTCGGCCGTTTTTAGATCTTAAATTATATAGTTCTGTATAGTATTTTGTGAATTCCATAGCAATTTTGCTGTCACTATATTGTATCTCGCCAGATCTACTCTTGATCGCCGTTATTTGGGATCTTTTTTGTACCCCTCTCAATTTACTGGCCAGGAGTCTGTCGGCCTTGTTACCCTTGTCATAGTATTGTTGATTGGTCCATTTTAGGGCCTTTTCAACATCCTCCAGCTGGGTTTGTCTAAGTTTTGTTCTGGCTGTTAACAATGTTTTGTATATTTTTTTGGAGGGGTTAGCTTTGTGGGCTTGTTCTATTGTTTTTATGCTATCTGTGAGCTCTTTGGTTAGTTTTTGGCGGGCTTTTTTCCTGTGGGATGCGATGGAGATAATTTTTCCTCTGATGTCTGCCTTATGGGCTTCCCACAGGATTGCTGGAGAGGAGACTGTTCCTTCGTTGAAGTAGAAATAGTCCTTAAGTGAGGATCTAATCTCTCTTTCTATCGCAGGATGATTTAACAGTGAATCATTTAGTCTCCAGGAGTAACTCGTTGTTTTCTCGAAAGGGATTGACAGTGTCAAAGTAATCGGGGCGTGGTCGGACCATGTGATTGAGCCAATGTCTGATTCAATGGCTGCCGCCATCACATTTTTAGTGGTCAAGAAGTGGTCTATTCGAGAGTAAGTCTGGTGAGGTGCTGAGTAGAATGTATAGTCTCTCTGGCCCTGATGTTGGGTTCTCCAAACGTCCACTAGTGAGAACTCGCTCAGGATGTCCCTAAACCTTTTCCCCTTGATTTGGGAGTGGGTTGTACGGGGGGGACCCATTGTGGTCGATCTGTCCTCGGTGGGGTTTAAAACCATATTTAGGTCTCCCCCCACTAGGAGAGGAGGGAGGGGATGAGGGGGGCAGGGGGGGGGAGGGGGGACGCACAGGGAGAGAGGGGAGGGGGTACATCTTATCATATTTTTGTAATACATTTTTATATTAACATTTTCACATATCACTGTAAAGTTGTTCAGCATAGCTTTGTGGAGCGTTGTCATGGGGATATTGGCCAATTGCTTGCAACCTTGTTTCTGAATGAGCTTGTGGGGCTTGCCCGCTTTGTGCTCGGAGGGGGGAGGGGTGTGTGGGGGGGGGGGAAGGGGGAGAGGGGGGATTATGGAGAGGGAGGGGGGTATAGGGTGTTGGGTGAGGGGGGGGGAGATGGCCTTCAGGGTTGGGGGGGTAGGTAGAGAAGGGGAGGGGGGGAAGGGGAGGGGGATGCATCTTGTCATAATATAGTTTAGGTTATCACATCTTTTGGGGCTTATCAGTAACATTAGATCTCTGTAGGTTCCTATACACTTCAGTTTATAGTTGTTTCCAGGCTTGTCCTCGTGGCTCAATTGCCTTGGCCGTGGTAGTCGGGGTATCTACTGTCCCCTTGGGGGGGAAGGGGTAGGCAGGGGGGATCGGGGGGGGGGGAGAGGGGTGTTTAGGTTGGGAGTTATATATAGAATATTTTAATAAACGGTATAATGAACAGTTCTCAACTTTGTACAGTGTTCCCAGTCTTTACATATATCTGCCTATGAGTCGGATTTTTGTGAGTCTGCACTTTGCGCTGTATCTGCGCTTAGTGTCCTGACCTAGGCGGGTAAGCGGCCTGCGGGCCTTCTCGCTTTGCGAGGGTAAAAGTGCTCACAGTTACCGGATACCTCTGCTCTCTGCCCGGGGGAGGGGGGGATGTAGTGGAGAGTGTGTCGTGAAGGGAGGGTCCGCGTGCCGGGTTGTCAGGACCCGCCAGCGTCGCTCCTCTCGTGGCATATCTGGCCTCTCTCCTCCCGGTCCGGGCAGTGCGGGCCCGTATGGATGGTATGGCGAAAAAAGAAAAGGAAGAGATGTGCGCGTCCGCCTCAGCGGGGATCGACTTCTGCGCCCCATCTCCGTTCACAGATTCCTCCGCGGCTGCGGTTCGTCTCCTCCGGTGCTGTTGCTCGCTGTTTCATCCAGTTCCTTTGTTGGGCTGTGATTGTTGGCGAGGTAAAGCACAGGACGTCCGTTGGCTGTTATCTCCCTTTTCTTTGTGGTGCGTCCGCTGGGCTGCTTTTCTGTGGCTTGCGTCCGGGGTTCCCGCTTCTCCAGTCTGCAGAATCTGCGGATGTCACATCCAGGATTGCGTCGCCTCATGGGACAGGAGGGACTTTTAAGGGGAACTTCTTCGGTTGCTGCTCAGGTCAACTGGGTGAGGGAATGAACTTGGAGGTAACTGAGGTAAGTGATTGCTGCGGTTCCTATCTAGGTCGCGGTTGTTTTTGGCCTGCCAGCCTCTCTGATGCTCTGATCTGGGGTTCTTCTGCATGCTGCCCCTGATAGTGTGGGGGTCTTGAATCCAGTCGGCAGGGAGGCTTAGGTCCAGGGCTTTTGCGAACCGCGGGATATCCTCCGGGTGTCTGATTGTGAGATATTTACCCTTTTTTGGAAGCCCCATTTGTACTTGATCTTTTTCTCGCGGAGCAGGGAAGTTAATGGTTGCGTCTCTTTGCGCCGCAGTACTGTGCGCTTTGACAAATCATTATAAATTTGGAGGTGAGAATCCTGGAATTTGATGGTCTCTTTGGTTCTGCATGCCTCCATTATTTGTTCCTTTATTGTGTATCTGTGAATGCGGGCTATTATGTCCCTTGTTCGGTTGGGATCTTCGGAGCGTGGCCCCAGGGCGCGATGGGCTCTATCCATCTCTATGTCCTTTGGTGTGAGGTCGGGGCACATTGAGAGAAAAAAGTCCTGGAGATATGACCTGAGCTGACCAGGCAGAACCGCCTCCGGGACGCCCCGGATTCTAATATTCTGGCGCCTGTCGCGATTTTCCTGGTCCTCAAGGCAGTCTCTCAGGCTGTTTACCTCTGCGCCAAGTCGAAATATTTCGTTGGCTGCCTCATCCTGGGATTGCGTGGTTTCGGCCATTTTAAGCTCAAGGGCCGTGGTGCGCTCCGTTAGGCCCGTTATTTCCTGTTTAAGTTCTTTTACCGCGGCCCGCAGGTCATCTTGCAGTGAGGAGTGAAGTTTATTTAGCATTGTGGAGATCATCTCCTGCATAAATGCTCTTGTGAGTACTTCCTCCGGCTGTGGTGGGGTAGCCGTATTGCTACGTTCGGTTGTTCCCTGCTTGGGCCCACGTGTGCTCGCGGAGCCATCTTGTGATCTTAATGCAGCTTCTGAGCTCTTCTGGGAGGGGGAGAAGTACTTAGCGACTCCTGGGGTGGCTTGGGACTTGGATTTGCTCGCCATTCTTGTTGCTAGGGGTATTAGGGGGATTTGCGGCAGCAATTGTGGATGTTTTTAGGGGGGGAAAAGCGCTTATTCTGCTCTTATTATATCAGGGTCTGTGGAGCTCCTCTTCTACACAGCCTCTCTCATCGGCGTCCTGGACACGCCCCCCGCTGATGAACTTCTTAATTGCAAAATTCTTTGCACTGTCCCAGTTGGTGAATTGTTTAGTGACATTGATATGTTCACAGGCTTTACATCGTTGACATCTATGGCAAGCTGGTGGTTTTTTTGGTAACCATGTTTGTGTTTGTGGCTGATTGAAATGACTGTGTACAAGTATATCATGGAGATTCCTGCTTCTCCTACTCGTTACCGATGGATAAGAATGCAGCACTTCGTTCAGATCTTCATCAGATTGGAGGATGTTCCAGTGTTTCCTTAAGACATTTTGTACCAGTTCCCACTGTTTATTGTACGCACCAATAAACCTCACTATCTTTTTACCATGAGTCTCGTTTTTTATCTTTGAGCAGTTCCTGGCGGGGTAGAAATGTCGCTCTTTTATAGGCTTTTGTTATGCTTTTATTTGAATAACCCCTCCACAAAATCTTGCCCTCATGATGATTGTCTGTTTCTCAAATTCCTCCATATCACTGCAGCTCCTTTTTAAACTTATTTTTAATTATGTCATAACACACACACTTCAGGGGAAAGAGTGATCATAACTGGGTTTACTTTTCTGTATATAGTTTATCATATTTACCTTAACCCAGAGGAGCACAATCCCCCACATTACTTCAAGTTGAGCGAGGGTACTTTCACAGTGGACCAGTACTTATTAACACCTTTATATTTTTAGGATTCTTGATTGAACACAACAAGGAGGCAAAATAAATTGTAATTTATTTCCTTAATAGACAAACACACGACAACCTCAGAATACACTTAATACAACACTTACTGGGATGGGGAAACAAAATTAATTGTCCTTTGAAAGAAAGCGGAAGAAATGCAGTCTCTGGTTTAAAGTCAGTTTGGCTAGGTCGCAAGTTGTCGACCTAATATCTTCGCCAACTGAAAGAATTTCATTCTTGTTCATTACAATTAGTTCAGGAGTCACCAGGGCTAATGAATTCCTGAATTAGGGGTAAATCCTTAGTTACAATGTTGTTAACCCCTTGCGTCCTTGAACCACTACCGCTGTACTCAAATGGAATCTTGAGCAAAGCTTAGATCAGTCATGAATTACCCCGGGGGGATAGCTCTGCAGGCAGTTTTATAGTGCCCAATCCCCTCCGTGGGAACATTTAACCCACCAATCTCTGATTTGCCCGAAGTTTGCAGAGCAGACAAAAAGAGCTTTCCGATTTGTAAAGTGCATGTGTCAACCTGACACCTATGCGGTTTACAATACCGGGGATCCACCCTTAGCTTTGCGACCCTCAGTCTAGGATTTTGTCCCAAGGTGTCAATGGCTCATGCTGAGTATCGGGATCTGGCACTCAGCAACTTCCTGGCCATTTTCACACGTAGAATCTCTGAGGCTTTTCAACCCTGGACTTCACGAGTCTCCCACTTAGCAGGGGCTCTTTGAAGTACAAGGAGGAAAATACCCTCAGCTCATTCACCCTTAGCATATTTACATACTAAAGGATTTTTTTCCCAGGCTTGCAGAAAAAAACGTTCCTGCCTGTGCATTTAAAACTAACAGTAAAATACATTTTATTAGTAAAGTATGTTCTGCTTATGCTAAGGGAATAAACTTTATATGTGAGTGTATGGTTTCTTTATTCTGGGCTGCACGCCAAAAATCAGAGTGCTAGCCCCCTTGGTTCTCGAGTTAGCGTTCTTAATTGAAAGGTGTCTATTGTTGTTTCCGTGGTTAACCTAGTTCTCATGGCAATAGACTTCCTCCTTTCAAGTTAAGACGCTAACAAGATGAGAGATACATTTTGACAGCATCCACTTCAGATTTAACCGCAAGCCACTTATTCAATTGACCTTGCGATTACGAGGTCTAGAGCCTAGAAATGGATACCCATTCTTCAAAGCAGACCTCCTATACATAGCCACGCTTCTTCAATCAGCGCTTGGCTCAGCGCTCACAATGTCATCTTGTGCCTAAAAACCAATACTACAATACTACAGTTTGTATGCATTCTTATTACTGCAGGCAGGAAACAGGCTGTAAAATTGGGACAAGAAGGCTGGGACTGGGGCAAATACATCAGGGAAATGCATATACTTTTAACACCTTCACTCCCAATGCGAGTTGGGGTTAATCAGCCGGGTATAATGCCTTTATTAATGGCCTGATTAACTCCTCCATCGCCACACCTCCCCACTCAAAGCGCAGGATCTGCCCTGACCACCTCGCCCGGTGGTTGGGCTGGCCTGGCAGCTCTTGAAGTTATTAGTTCACGAGGACTGTCCTGGTGGGAAAGGCCATCAGGATTGCCATGCTCGCTGCCCTTCTTGTGCTGGATGGCAAAGTTGAATTCCTGAAAGGCAAGACTCCAGTGCAAGAGTTTAACATTTTCCCCCGACACCCTCTGCAACCAACTTAATGGGTTGTGGTCCGTAATTACTGTAAAAGGTCTGCCATACAGATATGGCTGTAATTTTCTTAAAGCCCATACAATGGCAGACATTCCTTTTCAATGGTGGCATAAGTCACCTCTCTGGGCAGCAGCTTGCGGCTCAGATAAACCACTGGGTGTTCACTGCCCTCCGCCCCCACTTGGCTTAGCACAGCACCAATGCCATAGTCTGAGGCATCCGTCTGCACCAAGAACTTTTTTTGCATAGTCTGGTGCAGCTAGTTTAGGGGCACTGGCCAGTGCAGTCTTCAATGTCTGAAAGGAGACCTTACAGGCAGGAGACCAGACAACCTGCACAGACTCCCCCCTTTCAAGTTAAGACCGCTTCCCTAATCCTGGCTTGCACTGTAGATACATGCACTAAATGTGAGTCCCACGAATTACTAAGACAGCAATGTCGTCCAGGTATGCCCTTGCAAACCGATGCATACTCTCCAGCAAATGATGGATCAGGCGTTGGAAGGTAGCCGGTGCATTTTTCATCCCAAATGGCATCACTAGAAATTAATAGAGGCCACTTGGGGTAATGAATGCTGACTTCTCCCTAGCCTCCTGGTTCAAGGGGATCTGCCAATACCCTTTGCTCAGATCCATGGTGGTCAGATAACTTGCCCCCACGAGTTTATCTAACAACTCATCCATGCGGTGCATGGGGTAGGCATCTGACACCGTCCGTGCATTTAGTTGCCAGTAGTCCACACAGAACTGGGTGGTCTCATCCTTCTTATGAACAAGGACTGCCGGACAAGCCAGAGGGCTCTGGGATGGTACAATTACCCCTAGGACCAGCATCTCTTCTACCTCCCTCTCTCTATACCACCCTTAATATCTGCTGATACCCTATAAGCATGCTTATGCAGAGGTCTCAGATCCCTTGTCAGCATTGGGTGATCTGTTATGTGTGTCTTGGCTGGTTTATCTGTGAACAGAGCCCTATACTGCTCTAGCATAGCTCTGGCTTCTGCCTGATACTCAGCTGAGACCCTATCTCAACCTGCTCTACTGTACCCCCTGCCTAGCCTCCCCCAGGAGATCTGGCAGAGCATTGCTCACCGGATCCCCCATCGGTGGGCTACAAATGGCCAGCACTGATGCCACACTCGGTGCTATGTACTCTTTGAGCATGTTGATATGATAAGTTATAGTTTTCCCTGCCTCAGCATCTTCCTGTACAACATAGTTGCACTCATTCATCTTTCGGAGTACCGCATACGGTCCCGACCAGGCAGCCATCAATTTGTTCTCCCGAGTGGGTTTGAGGACAAGTACTTGCTGCCCTGGGATGAATTCTCTGCTATGGGCATTCTGATCATACCAAGTCTTCTACTTGGTCTGTGCAGTCCTAAGGTTATCCTGTGCCAACCCCATGAGCATGTCTAGCCGGTCTCTGAGATCCACCACATACTGAATCACAGAAACATCAGTATTGGTAGTCTCCCCTTCCCATCCCTTATGGAATAGGTCCAGAGGTCCCCGTATCCTGCAACCATCTGCTTCAGGGTCCCATTGAACCTCTCACATAATCCATTGGTCTGGGGGTGGTAGGGGGTCGTGTGCTGGTGCTTCACCCTGCACGCATCCAAGAGACACTGGAGCAATTCACTCATAAATTGCAACCCCTGATCGGTTAGGATATCACTAGGGAAACCTACCCTAGAAAAAATGGTTATCAAGGCTTTAGATACTGCCCTAGCATCAATAGTGGAAAGCGCTACCGCCTCAGGGTGCCGGGTGGCAAAGTCTACCACCGTGAGAATATAGCGCTTCCCAGACAAGCTGGGAACCATGAGGGGTCCCATGAGGTACATAGCTACCCGCTCAAAGGGTTCCCCTATTACCGGTAACAAGTTCAGGGGTGCCTTCACACGGTCACCCACTTTACCTACTCACTGGCAGGCATCACAGGACCGGCAGAACTCCGCCGCCTCACTGGATGCCACCGGCCAGTAGTAACGCTGCAACAGCCGGGCTCGCGCCCGAGCGACCCACTGATGCCCCACTAGTGGAATGGAGTGTGCTACCCGCAACAACTGCTGCCTATACTCCCGGGGTACAACTAGCTGTCTCTTCCCCGTCCAAACCCTTTCTAACCATGTAGTCCCTTGCTCTCTATACAGGAGAACACGGTGCCACAAAAAGTAATCAGACCCATTGCTTGACTTAGACTCGGATGCTCAAAGTCTCATGCCCTCCAAGCTAGGATCTGATCACACCGCATCCCTAAACTAGGTACCTAACTCTGGCCACCCTCTGGTAATACCTGAGTCAGGGGGACAGGGATCAGGGACAGGGAACAGTAAGTCAGTGTCAGGAAGTGACTTAGTCTGGCTTACCTGTCTGGTCTCCGCAGGGACTGCTGGAACCATAGGTCCCAAATGCAGGGGGACAGGGGCTGGTTCTGATGTGATCCTTGCTGTCTGGCTCCTGGTGATCGCTGCAACAAGTGCCAGCTCAGTTGTAAACATGCAGAAAACATGTCCTAGGTCATTGCCAAGCAAGATCTCGGCATCCAACACAGGCAAAACCCCCACCTCCCTCCCTCATGCCACATCCAGCACCCCAGTCCAAAAAGATCCAGGCAACCTGGAGTGACCGCGGTCCTCCATCTGGCATGGTCACTTGCATCCCAGTGCCCGGTAGCAAATACTCTGCCCACACCATATCAGGGTGAACAAGAGTCACAGTGGCACCGGAGTCTAGCAAGCCGTCCGCCTGCCGGTCTCCGATGGTCCCCTTCCGCAGATGTTTCTGCTGGACATCGTTGGGCTGCATCCCGACTGGAGCAACCTGAGGTCTTCCAATCTCCGCTGCTGGTCCCGAGGTGGCAAGTGCAGTTCCTCTTCTGGTCATCCCTCTGTGGTACGGTTCCACGGCTGTAGTTGGCTCCTCTGTGTGTGCCAGTCGCACACAAGTGACCAGCCTCTCAGCTGGTGATCGGTGCCCTTCATGGGGTCCTTTGGACTGGTCCCAGTCCGGACAGTCTGGCCTGAGATGACCGACCTAGTTGCAAGTAAAACACTGCCTCTCATGTTTAAACTCTGCAGCCTTGGGTGTGTTGACGGCTGCTGCAGGTTTATGTGTCCATTGAGGGGTAGTTTTAGCTCCCTTGGTCATGCGGGCCGTTCCTTTGGGAGCTGCTGGGTTCTTCATTGCAACCCTGCTGGCCACATACTCATCAGCCATTTTCAAAGCCTCCTCATATGTCTAAGGTTTGTGGTCAAAGACCCATTCCCTCACGTCCGTGGGGAGCTGAAGCAGCAATTGCTCCTGAAAGAATAAGTCCGGTAGGGTATGGAATTTTGTAACACCATTCCCCTCCAACCACTGAGTCCTGTGTAAGGCCATACGGCCGGCATGGTCACTGAATGACTCCCCGGGGAGGACTCCCCCCGTCCGGAACTTGCCCCTTTATGCTTATGGGGTCAGGGCATAATGGGTCAGCAGTTTGCTCTTAATATGACCCTAGTCATCAGCATCCACAGGGGGAATACCCATCACAGTCCGCTTGGATTTCCCAGATAGCAGTGGTCGCATTCTGACCACCCAGTCCCTCCTTGGAATTCGGAACCAGGAACACTGCGTCTCGAAGTCATTCAGAAACGCATCGAGGTCATCTGTGCCATCCACGAACTTGCTGAAGCTGTGATGATCCGCCCGGGGAAGCTCCTGTTCCCCGTTTACAAGGTGGGAGATGTGGGTTCTTCTGAGCACTGTTGTCAGGAGCTGTACCCGCTCCGCAGTGCTAACCCACCTTCCCCATGTAGCGAGAAGTGCAGTGAGCCAAGGAATGCCACACTCGGCAGCAGCAGCTGCTACTTCATCCGCACTCCCTGGTGCCAAGCCACCCACGACCAGGGGGTCACTAACACTCTCCTCATGTCCTTTCAGCCCGGGAGCTGGAGGGGCCTCCAGCACTCCGGGCTGAATAGCGCTCGCCGCCAGAGCAGCTTCCGGGTCTGGCCCCTCTGGCCTGCGGTCCTCATGATGCTCCAAAACCTCCTCCAATTGTACCTTTGACCGTCCATCTGTTGGTAAGCCATACCCCGCACATCTCTCCACGACTTTCTCTCTGGTCCACGACCTGAACCTTCCTGAGCAATTACTCATGGTGCCTTCGGGTTATGGGTAAAGGAACAGTGAAGTTTCTCGTGCTCTTTAGAAGTGTGTGTCAGTTGCCACTTGTCTGAGGAGCTCGAAAGCTACGAGGTCCTCAATATACTACAGAATCCCGCAGGAGACTATAGTATAGATTCAATCAGTATCCCACACGCTGCCACCAGTTTATACAAAGATTGTCACAGGGGACACAACTTTGCCAACACTTTTATATTTCTGGGTACTCGATTGAACAGAACAATTAGCAAAATAAATTGTTATTAATTTCCTTAATAGGCAAACACACGACAACTTCAGAATATACTTAAAACAACACTTACTGGGATGGGGGAACCAAATAAATTGTCCTTTTCATGAAAGGTCCCGTGGCTAGATCGCAATTTGCCAATCTGATATCTTGGCCAAATCAAAGTATCTCGTAGAACTTTGTAGACGTTCGTTTGGGAGTCCCCAGGGCTAACGAATTCCGCAGTTCGGGGTACATTTTTGGTTGCGATGGTATTAACCCCTTGCGTACTGGAACCGTTACCGCTGTGCTTTGAACAAAGTCCTGCATGAAGCGTAGTTACATCATATGTGGTTTTCTTGATTTCTCTCGACAACAACAATAAGAAGAACACTAGGGATAGTCCGGTGGGCACCATTATAGGCTGTTCTAGGGTACATTTAACATGTGCACCCAATCCCCGCCATGGTAACACTTTCCCCAGTTTCCACCACGCAGTTTGTAAAGCCAGGCAAAAAGACCTTTCGGTTTGCAAAGTGCATGTGTCAGCTTGACAACTTTGCATACCTGAGATACACCCTTTTTCTGGCGCACCTGAATCTGGGGTTTGGCCCCAAGGTGTCAATGGCCCAGGATCTGGTACTTACCAGGAGTCCAGCCATTTATACTTTATGGTGCTCTGATGTCTTTCATCTTGTGTCTCAAAAGGATATAGCAGCCAATGCATTTACTTTCAATACAGCAGGTAGGGAATAGCCTGCAAATGGGGGTTAAAAAGGCTGGGACAGAGCAAATACAGAAATGTAGTGCAAATACTTTAACCCCTTCATCCCCAATGCAAGATAGGATTAATCAGCCGGGTATTACCTTTATTTTAGGCCTGATTAATCCTGTGCTCGTCACTGCAGTCGCGGCTGGAACTTTGCATCCCTATGCCCCATTTACCTTCCTGTGCTATGCTGAAGCAGAAAACCCTAGCGGTTCAAGGGGAGATATTGCCGGGACAATGTGCCTATATGTATCCGGGAATCAGGCATGATTCTGGTGTCCAATTTTGGGGTATCCAGCAACTCTGGACCTCGGCTACCTAGACACATTCTGACAACACTTTCTCCACAAAGCCCCCTATAAAACTCATACCCAAGCAATCCCTGCTTGCTGGCATCCCTGGAAAGGCAGAAACACAAAAAATCTTTATTGTCGCAAAAGTACAGGTTATACATTTACAACATTTAGGCTACAGAGCTTACACTCTTGAACCCCAATACATGGATTAGAGGTAACCAAACTGGCTTAGCCTATATTTGTGAGCCTGGTTACCCCCTCACCATCACACCAGTCAGTTTCACTCAGTCACTAAGTCTGGTGATGAGGGAGCAGGTAAATGGGTAGGAAGGTCAGCACAATGTCTCAACTCTGTCAGACTTACCTACCTGGTCTCCTCAGAGACCCCTGGAGTTGTTGGTCCCAAATGCAGGGGGATGGCGAGATCCTCAATGGGCAGCAGTGCCAAAGGCTCATCTGCTTGGGCATGTGTCCTGCTCTTGCTCCTGGTAATGGCTGCCACCGGAGCAACTTCTTCCGCAAAAGAACAAATCAGATGATCCAGGTCGTTACCGAGTAGCACCTCAGTATCCAACCCAGGTAAAACACCTACCTCCCTCATTCCTCGACTTGCACCCCAATCGAGAAAGACCCGGGTGACCTTGATTGACCTAGTTCCCTCGTCTGACATGGTCATCTGCATCCCTGTTCCCGGGAGCAGACCCTCTGGTCTTATCATATCAGGTTGGACCAGAGTGACAGGGGCCCCGGAATCGATCATGCCAGCTGCTTTGCGAACCCAATGGTCA
The DNA here is from genome assembly GCF_040206685.1 of Ascaphus truei. Lineage (NCBI taxonomy): Eukaryota > Metazoa > Chordata > Amphibia > Anura > Ascaphidae > Ascaphus > Ascaphus truei. Next base: position 5,614,401 of record NC_134486.1, on the reverse strand, counting down.
CTGGCCTCAAATCTTTTTGCTGGACATTGTTGGATTGCAACCCGACAGTTGCAATCTGATGTACAACCGACTCCACTGCTGTTACACCGGCTGCAGGTGTAGATTCCCCATCTAAGTGCCTTGCTGGGCTGGTTGGACGGATGCACTCTTCTCCTCTGTGTGTGCCACACGCAAGGCGTCGACTTGCCTCTCAGCTGGAGTGCATTGACCCTGATGGGGTTTACTAGACTTTGGACGGTCCGGACAGTCAGGTTTGGTATGTCCCATTTTGTTACACTGAAAGCACCTCCGTTCGTGCTTGAACTCTGTGCGTTTGGATGCACCCCCATCGGTACATTTTCGCCTGGTGGCACTAAACTAAGTGACAGAGGGAACCAGTGCTTTTCTTAGCCTTGTGTAATGTGTGTAAGTCACTACTTGTTTTGAGTGCTTGCAATCTACAAGTTTCTCTTCATGTGCAGTAAAAGAGAATAAAACAAAGCGCACAACTCTCTTAGGGTTAATAAATAATTATATTGTAACAATATAGAGTGTAAGAAATGCACATACAAGAACGTTATTCAAACAAGCAGGGCATGTTTAGGGTACATGTTACCACTCCTAGATACAGGTGACACAAGGGGAATTCTGCATACACAGCCTCCTGTCAGGTCAGATGCCTTTCTCATCTGTTGTAGCTTGAAACATCCAGTATATTATGCAGCAAAGTCTGTGGCACAGTACCCACAGGGTTACATGGAAGACACACTGGAACAACTCTCCTTGCGCCGCTAACCCTCCCGGCTGAGCCCGCCGACGAGTACAGAACCTCCGTGCTGTTAGCAGAGTGTATCGGGAAGGTGACGTCACTTTGGTACGCCGTGGATCAGCGAAGACCAGTTGATTTACAGTGAAACAAATTCAGTCCCGTAAACAGCTCAAATGGAGACATCAGCACCGCGATATAATAAGGAGATAGTGTCCACAATATTAAAGATAATCCTATGTGTTTTGTAGTTCACACTACTTTGTCAGGGAGCCACTCATATATTCACTATTATTAGTATTATTTTAGGATTGCATTACTTTAATTACTTTATCACAATATTCACGGTTTAGTGCACAGTTTTTTATATTTTTTTTTTAGTTCTCTTTATGTTAGAAGACCCTGCATAATTTTAAAAAATAAAGCTCAATGATCCCATCTCTGACACCAGTAAATAAGCCTGTCACGGGAAAACAGGCATTTGCATATTTTTACTAGAATTATACATTGAGCAAAAAAGGTAAAGTGAAATAGGAAAAGGCATGCACACAATGATACACAAACTACATAAGAAGAAGCATACTTGCTTGGTAACTGGGGTAAAAAACTAGACTTTACTAGCTATTTGGCACGTTAAACAAGTCTTTCTTTGACCAGTACATAGCCCGAAATGTCCTGAAACCCAAATCGGCATGATATTCCAGACCCCGCCGCTCTCTTCTATCCAGAGGACTTGCTTTTGCTCGACCGGGAATTAGCTCCAATCGTTCATTTTTGTGAACTTTGTCCCCAAGAGCTGGATTTAGAAAATATTCCGGGTTGTTTTTTCTGAAGCTGGTTCTCTGCTATTCGCGCAAGAGCAGCTTTTTCCACATTCCAAAACCCCGCCGCTGTTTTAGCGTTTGAGAATCCACTGACTGATTGGCTGAGAGCTTTCTTATAGTATTTTGGAGTTAATTCACAAAATACTATAGGTAGTCCGGACGACTTCCATTCATCCCAGGACGTGGGTTCTTATGCCCTTCCCTCCTGCCCAAATGGTCTTCACACCTAAGGCATCCTTTGTGGCTTTCATGTCCGATGTATGAGCAGACTTACTGGCACCAAGTTGGTAGCCCAGTGGCCCGTCAGAACATTGGTCATGAAAGTCCCAGCTCATAATATCGTGCACAACAGTACATTTTATACCCAACACAAATCTTAATAAACAGTGCTTGACAAATCACCCAAAATTCTACTCGCCGAACCAAAAAATCAACTCACCCCACCCCTACTCATGCCCCCAGCCCCACTTTAAAAAAAGAAAGAAATTGAACTAATAAGAATTAATAACAACATTCATTTTTAAAATAAGTTTATTTATTGTATTACATTTATATTTTACTACAATTAGTCAATGTTATGTGTGTGTGTGAGTGTGCGAGTGTGTGAGATTGTGAGTGTGACAGTGTGTGCAGTGTGAGAGTGTGTGCGAGTCTGTAAATGTTGGATCTAGAAAATAAAGCCAGATGTGAATGACTAGTTTCCTGCACCCCTTAACTAGTGTCTGGATGCCCCCGTTTCACAATATCTAAAGCAGTAATCCGGCATGGGATCTTACCTGATCTACAGTCCCTCAAGGCCCAGGTACTCTCATTCCCGCAATGTTATATGTTGGAGGGGAGGTGTTCCCCACCTGTCTTCTGGGATAGGAGAGATTCCGATGTCTCCTTTGTGAAGCTTGAGAGTCAGATCTGTAAGAAAGCAGTAAATGTTATGTCGGTGTACAGTAGGTATAGGGCAGTTAAGAGATATATATATATATATATATATATATATATATATATATATATATATATACAGTATATACTGATGCAGCAGCCGTTATTCGAACACTTCACGTGTCATGTACATCGGAATCCCGATTTGAAGCAAAACCGCGGGATGAATTACAGCCTTCCCGCACTAATTTGCGAGCACGGCGAGTGCAGAAAAACACATTTTTGTGTTTTTGCTTTTAAAAACATGAAATTGACACAGTAGCACAGTAGCATAGTACTGTACACATTACAATTCATCCATTTTATTGCAAACGAAGAAACAGAATCCATGAAATTCAAACAAAACATCCGCGATAAGCGCGGGTGCCTGGGGCGATTTGCCGCGTGAATGCTGCGTGGGGAACAGCAGAGAACTCAAAATCAGCGCCGTGATGTGTTTGAATAACGGCCGCTGCATCAGCATACAGTAAATAAGATATCCAAATCCAGAGTAAGAGACAGGGAAAGTGTGAGAGAGAGAAACAGAGTATGTGACACAGAGAGAGAGACAGAGAGACAGAGAGACACACAGAGAGGGAGAGGGAGAGGGAGAGGGAGAGGGAGAGGGAGAGGATGACATCAAGGGTGGGTGAGGTGGTGTTTGGGTGACAGGGTGGGAGGTGGGTGACATGATGGGAGGGGAGGGTGACTGACACACATTATGGTGGGTGACTGACTATCACTTGGGTGGGTGGGTTACTGACTAACACTTGGGTGGGTGGGTGACTTACAATCTGGTGGGTGGATGACTGACACACGGGTGGGTGACTTACTGACTGACAATTGGGTGGGTGACTATGACTGACTGGGTGGGTAGGTGACTGACTGTGGGGGGTGTCTGTATACACACACACACACACACACACACACACACACACACACACACACACTGGCAGGGAATGGAGGCATGGGAAGAGAGGCAGGGAAGGGAATGGAAGCATAGGAAGAGAGGCATGGGAAGAGAGGCAGGGCAGGGAATGGTAGCAGGGAATGGAGGCAGGATATGGAGGCATGGGAAGAGAGGCAGGGAAGGGAATGGAAGCGTGGGAAGAGAGACAGGGAAGGGAATGGAAGCATGGGAAGAGAGACAAGGAAGAGAATGGAGGCATGGGAAGAGAGGCAGGGAAGGCAATGGAGGCAGGGAATGGAGGCATGCGAAGAGAGACAGGGAAGGGAATGGAGGCATGGAAAGAGAGGCAGGAAAGGGAGGCCGGGAATGGAGGCAGGGAATGGAGGCATGGGAAGAGTGGCAGTGAAGGGAATGGAAGCATGGGAAGAGAGGCATGGGAAGGAAATGGAAGCATGGGAAGAGAGGCATGGGAAGAGAGGCAGTAGGCAGGGCAGGGAATGGAGGCATGGGAAGAGAGGCAGGGAAGGAAATGGAAGCATGGGAAGAGAGGCAAGGGAAGAGAGGCAGGGCAGGGAATGAAGGCATGGGAAGAGAGGCATGGGAAGAGAGACATGGGAAGAGAGGCAGGCAGGTAATGGAGGCCTTCTTGCTCCTTGCAGTAGGATTCAAAGGGAGGGGCCAACTTCACAGTGCAGGCTCACATAGACCTGACTGCCTGCCCAAAAAATCCTGACAGCGTGCCAAGTCACGTCAGTCCAATTGGGTAGGAGGATTTTTTTTGTTTGTTTCGGCGCGACCAGGGGAATTAATTCAAAACCGCTTGCGCTGCTTGGCAGGTCGCCAGCGGTCAATATCCTGTCGACCGGGGCGACCGGTCAACCGGATTTGTCGACCACTGTTAACAAAAATATACTTTTACATGTCCTAAATCTCTGGGTATGGGGAATAGAATTGAAAGCTGCACTTTATTTTCTACCAGGCTATATTCCCACACACTATCAAATAGACTTGGACTGGACTTTAAAAATCCCTTCACAGCCTTATATATGGTTGGTGCACCCCAGAACCTCTGGACCTATTCTAAGTGACCTGGGCATTAACTGGGTAACCCCCTTAACCTAGGGACCCCTCATAGTTACCCGGACACTTTTCATCCCTATGCCCCATTTACCTTTCTGGGCTGTGGTGAAGCAGGGAATCCTAGCGGTGAGTCGCACAAGCGTTTTCAAGGGGAGGTATTGCCGGGATAATGTGCCTATATGTTTCCGGGAATCAGGCATGATTCCCGGGTATATTCTTGGGGTATCCAGCAACTCTGGACCCCGACAACCTGGCACCTCTGCCTCTTTGCATACTGAGCCCACCCACTGCCCAGTTGCCAAAGAGTCAAGGCTCTGGCAAATGGTGGCCGGATAGTCCTGTGTTGGTCCAGGATGCGGGTACTCAAGCAGAACTGCAATATCCCTCCTGTTCTGACTCCTTGGCATCTTTGAAGCTTTTAAGTCCTACTCCGCACAGACTCATAGTCACCAAGCTAGGTAGCCATCTGGTCTCTCGGAATCCATGACTTGGAAATTCCGCAGTTCATTCAAAGGTTATCAGTACATATACCTATTAAATATAACTCTTTAAATAAAATGTACTGTGTCCTGTCTTATATGTGATCAAATATATAAGTTCCTGTTCTGGTGTCAGGGATGGAGTGAGTGTATATATTTCCTAAACTCACTAGCCTCATACTTGGCACACTTTAGAACTGACTTTAAAAAATGTACACACAAGAATGACTCTCAGCTTTATCACATAGCTGGAGTTCCCCCTGAACCCCTATACCAGGTCCAGGGTACCTGGGCATGTATCTGGGGTACCACTCCTTATACTAGGGACCTCTCTTTATTCTAGGGACCCTGTTTATAGCTGCAGCTATGCATTAACCCCTTCATGTCCGTTTACCTTGTCTGGAAGATGCTGCAGCAGGAATCCTGGCGGTGAGTCGTAATAGCGTTTCCAGCGTCAGAGTTTGACCGGAGCAATGTGCTTGGCTGCACCCGAGAATTTCACTCGATTCCCGGATCCAATTTCTGGGGTATCCCATAACTCCAGAACCCCGATATATAGCCAAAATCTGTAAAGACTTTCTCTGAAAAGCACACCCTGAAACTTACAGCCTAGAAATCTCCCGGTCCCAGCACCCCAGGAAAGGCAAAACACAAGGAAATCTTTAATGTCGCATAATTTTCACAGTCACAGCGATGCATTTAGGACATCTGGGTCCAAAAGCTAACGCTCTAGAACCTTAACACATGGATCAAGGGGACCCAAGTGGGCTGAACCTTTATTTGTGAGCCGGGTTAACCCCTTCATTGTTACAATACCCCCTTCCCACTCTCTCCATCTCTCCCTTCCTCTTATGCTGTCTGTCCTTCTCCCTCACTCCATCTCTTCCCCTTCTCTCTCTCTCCCCCCTCATCTCTGTCCCTTCCTCCAATTTCCTTTAATGCCTTATGATGGTCCCAATTCTGTCCTCCCTTCCCTCCTTCATCAGTATTCTTGCTTTCTCCTCATGTGTCAGCTGACTTTCTATATTTCTTTCTTTGCCTGCTTTCTGTGTCAATGTTTAGCTATCTGACTCTCCTTATCTGCCAGCAGGCTATGTCCATTACATAAAAAAATAAAAAGTAACCCCCAGGTGCACACTTCTAGTGCCTGCTTAGTATGGCTGTGAAGTGTTGGGTGTCTAGGTTTCATGGTATTGGAGCTTTGGTCCTGACTGACACACATACAGGTTCAGACAGACACACAGACATACAGACTACTGTAACCATAGTGTCAGATTCGCATGGTTTACAGTAATTTGAAATCATAATTCCCAGCTCCGCAGAGGTCTCCCTTCCTCTCTATCTCCCTCTCCCCTCCTCTTTTTCTCCAACCTACTCCCTCCCCCCTCTCTCTTTGTCTCTCTCCCCCTCACCATATCACTTTCCTTTAATACCTTATTTTGTCCTAATTTATTTCAGCCTTTTTCTCCTTCTCCAGGATTCTTGCTTTATTGTCACATTTAAAATGATTCCCTCTCTTTATTTCTTCGTCTGCTTTCTGTGCAAACTTTACAGCTATCTGACTCTCCTTATCTGCCACCAGGTTATGTGCATTAATATGTCACGTGCCAGATACATATCCTAACAGTTACAAAACCCACTGGCTGATTTTCCTGTCAGAGAAATGTCAATGGCTCATAAAATTACCACTTTAAAATGCAAAAGAAGAATAATTCCCAGGTTCACACCTCTCTTAGTACAGGCATACCCCGCATTAACGTACGCAATGGGACGGAGTATGTATGTAACTATGTAACTATAAGCATAACCCACATTAACGTACGCAATGGGACGGAGCATGTATGTAACTATGTAACTACAGGCATACCCCGCATTAACGTACGCAATGGGACGGAGCATGTATGTAACTATGTAACTACAGGCATACCCCGCATTAACGTGCGCAATGGGACGGAGCATGTATGTAACTATGTAACTATAAGCATAACCCACATTAACGTGCGCAATGGGACGGAGCATGTATGTAACTATGTAACTATAAGCATACCCCGCATTAACGTACGCAATGGGACGGAGCATGTATGAAAAGTGAAAATGCACTTAAAATGAAGCACTACCTTTTCCCCACTTATCGATGCATGTACTGTACGGCAATCGTCATATACGTGCACAACTGATGTAAATAACGCATTTGTAACAGGCTCTATAGTCTCCCCGCTCGCGCACAGCTTCGGTAAAGGTAGGGAGCAGGTATTGCTGATCAGGGTGTGCTGACAGGCGCATGCGCGAGCTGCCGTTTGCTTATTGGGCGATATATGCCTTACTCGTGAGTGTACTTAAAGTGAGTGTCCTGAAACCGGGGTATGCCTGTATACCTGCAAAGGGTTACGTGTCTAGGTATCTTTGTCTTTGAGCTATAGCCCTGACGGACAAACACAGGCTTAGACAGACACACAGGCTATTTTATCATTACAAACTACTTTAGCTAAAGTTCCTGGCATTTCACAGGTTGTAGTAGGTTCAGCTTCACACACATTTCCTCTCCCATTTTCCTTCTTTCCTCCCTCTCTCCTTCTCCTTATCTCCTATCCCTTTTTCCTTCTCCCCATCTCTTTCTCCTCGTATCCCTCTCCTGTTCTCCCTCTCCCCTTCTCCCTGTCTCTATCTCTATCTCCCCACCTACTCCCCTTCTCTCTCTCTCCCCTCCCCTTCTCTTCCTTCCTCCATCCGTACTCCCCTTCGCCCCCCTCCTTTCTCTCTTCTCCCTACTACCTTCCCTCTCTTCACAATTATCTTCCTCCCTCTCTTCCACTCCCTCCCTCTTTACCTATCTCCCCTTCCTCCCTCCCCCTTCCCTTCCCCGAGTACAATGGGAAAAGTTATTTTTGCAAAGATAGATTTTAATGCACATATCAGACACAGGGCCTCATGCAGAGAGCAGCACCATTTTTAGGAGAAAATCGCGCTAAAAACAGCTGAAAATGGCGAGTTAGGGAAAACGCGCCATTTTTTTTTTTTTCTATTTCAAAATTTCGCCGCGCGGCTGGCGAGAAACTACATCTCGCCAGTCTGAAAAATATCCGAATTCAGAAAGGCGCGCTCGCCATCTAGTGGCTGTTTTTGGCGCGATTTTCGTCAATTTTCTCCGCCAACTAAAGTTGGCAAGAAGCAGGAGCTCGTCGGCTATAGGGAAAAAAAAAATGCGTGGTTTTTTTTTCTCCCCTTTCAGCTGCGCGCATCTCCTCATTTACAATTCTCCACATACAGTAATGCTAAAAATAGCGGATTTTGCCCATTTCTGCATATGGAGAATAAAACTCTCCATAAAAGCTACTTTTTCTTAAACTCTCCAATTTATTCTAACGCTGCTCCCTGCATAGGCCCCACAGTACTTATCTTCCATCTGCTTCAGCTGCAGAATAGTTTGTAGCTAAAATGTAGAATGTGATTATTTTTCCCATTGTAATATGTTTATCATGTAACTGCTCCTCTAAATCCTCCTAGTGTCACTCCTCAAACCTCCAACTAGAAGATGTAAAATCCCGTCCAACAGGCTCTATGTGTAATGTCTTCCTATGTAATACTGAGGCCAAACCCGTCCCAAATACAGCCCCCAGACTTACCAAAGAGACAGAATCCCATTCAAACCAACTGGACCTTTCATTTGATAGATCTGCTTCAATTCTTTGTCCATGTTTAACCTTAGATTTGGGACTTTAATAAATAATTATCAGCAGGTTTATAATGTCTGGGGGCAAAAAAACCCACAGCCAGAGTAATGACACCAGATATTCCAAAGGAAATGTTCCAGTTAATTTCAATGGGATTCCTTTTCTTTGCTGCATTTCCCAAACTTGCAACCAGATTTGAATGAATGAAGTATCTTGATATAGTGATACATGTTCCATTAAACCCTGATACAGGGCTTTCTTATATGCAAGTTCATGGCAAATGTATGCAAAATAGCATGTAGGCAAAATAAGTGTGCTAAATAACCTTCCTGACAGGTGGTGTTGGTTACTCACTCTTAGGAGATTTTGCCCAGGTTGCCACAGAGCACAGAACGAGCCCCAGAATGAGGGAGACAGCGGTTGGAGTCATGGTAGTCTGTGGAGCTGTGTCTGAGTCTCCAGGGCTGTCACACACTGGGATTTATACCCTGAGCTCAGATAAGGAAGGAGACAGGACGGAGACAGGACCAGGATGAAGGAAGGGAGGGGATATGGGCAGTTGAACAGGTAAATGGACAGTTCCACGTTGCAGGCCAAATTATTTTTTTTCCAAACTTATTTATGTAATTGGCTTCAAGCACTTTTATTAGTTTACTCATTGTTTCCTGTAAGAAATAAATAAATATACTGTATATATTTTTTATTTTTACATTTTATCAGGTACTTTTTTTTACTAAAAGTGAGGCCTGCTGACAAAGTTATATCATAGAAGACACTATAGATGTGTAGCCAGGTCCCCTCTGGCTCCCCAGTTCCCTGTTTCCCCCTCCCTTACATTCCCTACAGTGAGAACAGTAGCGGGTGGCGACGTGCTGGCCGGCAGTCCCCTTTGCAGGGCGCCGCCATGTTTGAGGTGCTTGCACATGCGTGGAGGCTCGCACATGTTCAGTACAGCCAGGACGGCCATGTTAGGGTTGGCGCAAGGGATTGCAGACTGGCAGAAGAGGCGCTCCATAGCGTAGGGACATCCCACAGTTGCGCATGTGCAGATAGAGCTAGCTGCGGCCATTACAGACTTGCGCATGTGCATTAGAGATCGTGCACGTGGCGCCAATGGTACAGAGGTCTGAAAAGGACTACAAGACCCAGCAGCCACTTGGGCTTTTACACATGTGACCACAGCAGCCAATCGCGTGGCAGAGCTTCCCCTGAGGATAGAGTTACACTTGGCGCGCTGGGGAAGGATAGTCAGTTGGAGCTGGGATGCAGAGAGGGTATGTACCAGGAGCAGGTGGCCCCTGTACTAGGCCAGGTACCACCTCAAGCCACAGCTAGGTCCCAACTCACCCTCAGCTTGTGTTTTCTGCAGGGACTCCCCTTAGGATAGGTACAGGGTCCTGTAGCACCAGTATAAGTGAGGGCCAAAGCCAGGAAGAGTGAATATCCTGGCCACTGTTGTTGAAAGTGGATTATCCTCTGTAGTATCAGAGGCAGAGACTGTCCAAAGGTGGATCACTCCATGCGGGAGCATCCATCACAGAGGCGGATCACAACGTGGAATCATCCTTCTAGATCAAGGGATTACAAGAAAAGCATCTGCGTGCCCGGGTGTGGACACACACGGCAGGTACCACCATCCCAACATGTGCAACATCCAGTACACCTCACCTAGTGGGCAGCGCTGTCTCACACTTGGGTAGGTGGGGACTCTTGGGACTCCTGGGTACACGGTGTTGGGGGAATAAGGTGTGGGGTTAAGGCCCTGCGAGTGAAAAGGGTAGTTGTACCTATTAGTGTTATAGAGTGACACTGTTATATTGTTATTATTCTGTTCTACATATAGTAACTATTTAACCATAACCTGGTGTGTGTGGTTACTGTATGTGGGTCCTGTGTCAGGGGTTATTCTACACTCTAGAATCCCTGCACAGGTGGAGCCGCTGTAAGTATGTTCCAGGATACACCCCAGGCTCCCCGTGGCGGAGGTTCAGGCCTCCTGTGAGCCTGACAGGTAATGCATCACACCTGGTAATACATGTAGTTTTCACCACAGGGTCCCTATCTGCGATTGAAGGGTTGGGGGAGGGGAGGGAGGACTGTGTTACAGATGTAACCACTCTTACTCACTATGGTGACGTTCCAACCATGTGATGCATTGGTGAGGTAACTCCTCGGGCACTCAAGTGGCTAACTTTGCTGCTTCATTAATTAACTTTGTCTCTGAGTGATATATTTGCATCGCAATTGCATATATTAAATTCGTTTTTTCTGCCAATAAAACTTCTGAGAAAAACTTTAAAGCACAAAGCTGGGAACCTCAGTCTCCTTGTTCTCTTGGGTCCCAGCACAGTGGAAGTTGCACACCACAGTAGCTCCAAACGGATCACAAGGACGGAACCTTGGAAAATATTTGAGATCCCCATTTTGAAACTACAGTGTCTCAAGTATTATGTTTCTCAGCATATATTGTATGGGAGATATTATTGTGCCATTTTTTGTGGTGATCTATCTTAGATCCCATCAGGTGCTATTCTTCCTAAAAATACGTTTTTTACATATTTTCTATTAAGGAGACTCTGGACTCTATAAGATTTATATAAGCAGTGACACAAAGGGGCCAATTTTAGTAGCTTCGATAAGTGAGTTATCGACAGTTTTCAGAACATCTCGGGCGAGTTAGCATGTGTAGCTATGGAAAAAGCTCAGATAACATGCCACACTCACGCTAAACCTGATTCTTCCCAATCAAAAGCGCTTCTGCCCACACAAATTGAGAGGCAGCTTAAAAAATGCTCAAACTTGCATTTTTTGAGAAATCGAGTAATTCAGGTAGCTCGGAGATGCACATCGTGGCTGCAAGTCGCACATTCTGATCTCGCCACCTCAATGGTGGTGCGATGGAATCAGAAAAGGGACTCTGAATGAAAAATATATATATTTTTACTACATCAGATTGAAGTCGAGTGTCTCTAGGGCTGACCAGCAGTAGTTATCAGCTCTGGAAATCATTTGCTTCTATTCTATGTAATTAAAGTACATCTACAGGCAACTTCATTACCATGGCGGCTAATCACTAAGGTTAATGAAGGAGTTAAACACCAGTTGTCACGGGAGACCAGACATTCACAATTTTTTACAGGGATCATTCATTTAGCAAAACAAGATTAGATAAATAAATTGTAAATTTAGTCACATGAACAGGAATACACACAGTGGAACACAAACTACATAAGAAGTGCACACTTACTTGGGACCTGGGCAATAAACCTAGACTTTCCTAACTTAATATGACACAAAACAAGCGTCTTTAGTTGAGCGGGACTTAGCTGAAATGTCCTGGAACTCAAATTGGTATGAAGTTCCACACACACCCGCTGTCTTTCCTCCCGAGGACTTCAAATTGCTTCACCGGGACTTAGCTCCAAACGTCCTGGAACTAAATTCGGCTTACAATCCCATGCGCGACTGCTACGTCCCTTTCTGAGAACTTGGCCGCAAAAAGCTGGACTTAGAACATATTTCACCTCGGATTTCTGAAGCCGGTGTCTTTGCTATTTCTGTCGGAGCATCTTTTGGTCGTTTCAAATTTGTCCCTGCTATTCTGGAGTTTATAATCTCCTGACCGGATTGGCTGAGGGATTCTAATTGTATTTCTCAGTTCATTCATGAAATACTACAGCCAATCCGAGTGTGGGAACTTTCTTACCAGCCAATCAGAGCGCTTCCAGTCTATTGAAGCCTTTAAATCCTTCAGTACCACTCTTCAAATCCCCAACTAGAAAATTTAAAATCCCGTCCAACAGGCTCTATGTGTAATGTCTTCCTATTTACTCAGGCCAAACCCGTCCCAAATACAGCCCCCAGATTTACCAAGGAGACAGAATCCCATTCAAAACCATTGGACCTTTCATTTGATACATCTGCTTCAATTCTTTGCTCGGGTTTAACCTTAGATTATGAGACTTTAATAAAAAATTATAAGCAGGTTTCTAATGTCTGGGGGCAAAAAACCCCACAACCAGAGTAACGACACCAGATATTCCAAAGGAAATGTTCCAGTTAATTTCAGTAAGATTCCTTTTCTTTGCTGCTTTTCCCAGACTCGCAGTAGCAGAAAATCCCTGGGCGCTTTCTCAGACTGAATCCCAAATGACAATGATATATACAATAAAAGTATATTACCATATGCAGGGGACATCTGCGTGAACCACAATGTAGGTGTACGCCTTCAGAGTCCACTATCCGCAGCTCGGATACCCTTCAGGGGGAACCTTTCCTTTTTCCCCAATTAATGTTACGAAAAACAAGAAACAAGGGGAGCTCGGGTGAATACAGTAGATGTCTATAAAATTTAATACAATAGGGTCTGTGGGTAGACTGGTTAATGATATAGCCAGAGCTACCCTACACCTCAATGGTGCACAGGGGTTCCGGAATAACCACGGTCAATGCACTTCTTGTGGTGTATATTATGCAAGGTGGAGATTATTCAATATCATAAATACTCACACGGGCTTGTGTGAGCACAGTTGCATCTGGTAGTTCTTTCCTTTGTATGCCCGTCACTCGGTGTGGCTCCTTCTCGCGAGAACCTGTGTGAGCCTGTACCACACAATAATCTCCCACTGACCCACCCTTGCATAATATACACCACAAGACGCGCATTGACCGTGGTTCTTTCAGAACCCCTGTGCACCATTGACGTGATGGCTAAGTATGGCTAAATCATTAACCAGTCTACCCACAGACCCTCATTGTATTCAAATTTATAGACATCTATTAAACCGCGCTCCCCTTGTTTCTTGTTTTTTGCCCAGACTTGCAACAAGATTTTAATTAATGATTTAAAAGTATCTTGATATAGTGATACATGTTCCATTAAACCCTGATACAGGGCTTTTGTATATTCAAGTTTATGGCAAATGTATACAGTATTTTATGAGTTTACTAAATACCCTCCCTGACAGGTGGTGCTGGATACTCACCATAACGAGCTTCTGACCAGGTGACCACAGAGCACAGAACGAGCCCCAGAAGGAGGGAGCCCGCGGTTGGAGTCATGGTAGACGCTGGAGCTGTGTCTGAGTCCCTAGGGCTGTCACCCACTGGGATTTATAACCTGAGCTCAGGGAAGGGAGGGGACAGGATGGAGACAGGACCAGGATGAAGGAAGGGAGGGGACCGGGGGCAGTTCAATATGTAAATGGACAGCTCCATGTTGCAGGCCAAATATTTTTTTTTTTAAACTTTTTTATGTAATTGACTGCAAGCACTTTCATTATTTTATGTATTGTTTCCTGTAAGAAATAAATATATATATTTATTTTATTTTGTCATTTAATCAGATACCTATTATGATCATTTTTACAATGGCTACAACATTTTTGTGCACAAAGTGAGGCCTGTAACATAAATTAAAAACCAACAGCTGGGACTAAAAACATTTTTTCAATCAGCTTTTAAAGTGGATACTGTAAAATAATCTTATTTGTCAATCCACTGTGTTTGAGCCAGTGAGAGTCATACCATTGATTGTTGTGTGTATATTTACAGTATTCAGTTATAGTACTTCCACCGTATCACCACAGCCCCTTCTATCTTTGTTCTATCAACAATACAGCATCTCTACAACCTTCTGATCTTGTATGTTACTTCCTTGTCTACAATAAACAGTCATTACTCACAGTGGAAAGTTTCACTTTTATCAAGATTCATCAACATCTGATTCCTCCCAAAATACTGCCCCAGCTCACAGAATTAAAGATACTCAGGAGCAGTTGGCTAAATATTACTTGTATTATTATTATTATTATTATTATTATTATTATTATTATTATTATTATTGTTGTTGTTGTTGTTGTTGTTGTTGTTGTTGTTGTTGTTGTTGTTGTTGTTGTTGTTGTTGTTGTTATTGTTATTACACTAACACTACCAGAACTATATCACTTTAAAACAACCATACATCAATAGCCTTCTTCCTGTCTCCAGTATCAGTGCCCACAGCAGTGATGTCAATTAGCACAACTAGTAACAGTGGGGGTGCTGGCCAGCGTGTGGCATTGGCAGGTTGGTAGTGGCACAGGGATTGTCTCCTAATCCTAAACCAGTTACTGTTCAATCTCTCAGTGACCCACGGGTCAGATGGAGAGCCCAAGGAGGGACACACACCTTTTATTTGATGAAATGTTTGCACTTAACTATTAAGTAATATAACCTGAGAACACTAAGTCAACATTATTTTCAGTGTTATGTATATATGTGTGAATCAATACAGTGTACACTCCACTGCCGCTGGTCTAGTAGCATTGAGTGACAGTCTAACAATGAGTTCAGTGAATAGGTAAGAACACAAATAATGAAATTAGCGCAACAGGTCACAGTGTCAGACTGGCTGTCTGAGATAAACTAATATCAGCTAATCTTTGTACAATAGCTGCACCTTCAGTCACAGTCTCAGGCTGACTTGGTACTAGTTACCCTTCCTATTCCCCCCTCTCTTGCTTTTCCCTCCTTTGAGGCTCACACTGTCCAGATCTTCTCTCCTCTCCCTGTCCATGTGGCAGTCATCTATCGCCCACCTACCTCTACTCATCCCCCTTCTGCCTTTCTCTCTCACTTTGAATCCTGGCTCTTTTTATTTCTCTCCTCAGACTCCCCTGTTCTTCTCCTTGGGGACTTCAACTGTCACAGTGATGACCACTCTCTCCCTTGGGCTTCCTGCTTTCTCTCTCTAACCTCTTTACAGTGGACTGCAGCCAGCACCCACAAGGATGGCCACTACCTAGACCATGTTTTCACTAAAAACGTTTCTCTCTCTAATTTCTCCATTTCCCCCCTTCCTCTCTCTGCCCATCACCTCATGTCATTTTCTCTCTCTCCGCTTCTCCCCTTCTCCATCTACCCCTCGCTTCTGCAGAAACCTGCTCTCTATTAACCTACCAGCTTTTGATTCCACATTACGCTCCTCCCTCTGCTCTCTCAGTTCTGCTCCAGACACTGAAAACCTGGTCAGGAAATACAATTCAGCTTTATCCTCCTCTATTGATCTACATGCCCCTCTTTCTCTCTGCCGTCCTTGCACTTCAAACCCCAGACCTTGGCTAAATTCTCAAATGCGCATGCTGCGTTTCTCCACTCATTCTTCTGAAAGTCTCTCGCAGACTTCCTTCACAACAAATTTATGCTATCCTATTTAAAATCTGCCCTCTCTCAGGCTAAAAAAATGACGCATGTAGCCCAAACTCAGGTGGGCAGTGATGATGAGATGGGTGGGTAATGATACCTCTTTCTGACGAAGCGACAGACAGCGAAACGCTTAGAGTCGGAAGCACCCTGCTGATGCCACTCACCTATACCTGTCCACACTTGAGGTCCTCTTCAATCGGTGAAATTCCAAAGCGCCGCGATACCGGAAGTGCATTGCCGAGAACCGGAAGTGACGTGACGGGAGACCTGTGTGGAGGGGTGAGAACCTGGAAGCAGCGTTCGCTCTTCATATGTTCCCTTTATATGGTTTTATTGATGTAAGCATACATCTTTATGGTTTTAAACATTAAAGTGTTATACTTTTATTGGTACACACTATGTTTGGCTTTCTCGTTTCCCCACATATGTGTGGTTGCCTTACATCCTGAGTGACATGCAGTCACAGTGAGCCAGTCTATCCCTAAGATTAAGAAGCACAGAAAAAGGTATCATTACCCACCTATCTCATCATCACTGCCCACCTGAGTTTGGTCTACATGCGTGATTTTTTCAGAAGAAATGTGAGTCCCGAATTTATAGAAGTCTGCAGAATTTGAATTATCTTCACAAGACATTGTTGCACTATTTTGTGTCTTATTTTTATCCCACATACCACCATTGATTGAGTTGCGCTCTCCTTCAACTTCCACACGTTCCAGCAAGAGGGTTTCCTGTGAACCATCCTTCCAAGGGTTCTGAGCAGCATTTCTTTATTTCACTATTTTGCACTTGTGTTGCACTTTATATATTCAATATTGTTTATATATTCATAGTCACATTCTGAGTCACTATTCACTTTGGTTTTGGTTTTTGATTAATATTATTATAAGTCTCCGTTAGTGCGCTGTTTTAAGGTTTTTTCTCTCTCAGGCTAAACCGGGCCTGCACAAATCCAGTCCTCGAGGACTGCAAACATGGCAGGTTTTCAGGATATCCCTACTTCAGCACAGCTGGCTCAATTAGTGGCTCACTGAAAACATTGAAAACCTGGCCTGTTTGCAGTCCTTGAGGACTGGAGTTGTGCAGGCCTGGGCTAAACAAACCTACTTTTCTTCATTTTTTAACACGTCAACCCACGCCGACTCTTCTCTGTCTTTGACGCTCTACTCAGACCACCCTCAGCTGCCTCTTCTTCTGCCTCCATCTCACCTCAGGACTTTACTGACTATCTAACTGGAGGGAGGGGGGGGGGGGAAAGAACCCTCGCTACTGCTAGCTGGATGTTCGTGGAGTGGAGGTGCTACTATCAGGGGATAACATGGATAAAGCAACAACAAGAGAGCAAGAGCCCCAAGGAGAGCACTCACACACTAAGTATATAAACAGGTGATCCTAGATACCATGTGTTGATTGGGAGGAGTGAGTGAACAATAAAATGTGTATCTATTTATGTGAGACGTGACTTAGAACAATAAAATATTTGGGGAACGCTGTGGGTCAAGTATAATACTATTATGAGCCAGTATACAGCGAATTAAAATTGGACGAATGGACCAAGGTAGCAGTCACTGTGCTATCTAAACTCCTATAGTAGCTACTGCTGGTATGAAGAGCTGCCCAAATCAGTATAAGCGCCACCGCAGTAAATGGTAGGTGATGTGTTAATATCCTAAGGTAGGAATATGGCCAGATACGTACAGAGGTAGATAGTCACAGTGGACACCAGCTTAGCCCAGTGGCATATAAATCAATACGTATCAGTAATTATCAGAACAGTGCACAGGTAGTGCCTGTTAACATGTTAGACTCCAGATCGTGGGAGAACATGTGTGAGTGGTGATAAATTGTCTTAACTCCTAGGATAGCATGCCCAGCTCCCCTGGGTCCTAATTGCACCACCACAGTATATAACTAACTCTCCTCCTGCCTTCCTTGACTCTTTTCCCACTGTCTCGGAGGAGGATGTGTCACTGCTGATCTCCTCCTCTCCCTCTACCACTTGCCCTCTTGACCCCATTCCCTCCCATCTCCTAAAACCTCTTGCTCCTTGTCACGGTAGCCACAGGGTTATAATATATGCCAAATTAACTGGATTGAATTGAATACGACTGTGATATAATAAAGAGATTTTATTCCTTAAAAGACAGGTGGACACACAATGTTGGACAAATAACAAACGGAATATATATACTTACTTAGGAAGGGGACAATTAAATAACCAGGATTCAGGTTAGCAGTTCATCAGGCATCAGGTATCATTCAGGTAAAATCACGAACAACATTGGGCATAGAGCTTACAATCGTTTGTATGTGATTTGGGCTCTATCCCTAACATATTGGACTCAGGCATTGGTGAACAATTACCTGGGTCCAATTACATTTTGCCAGCAAACGTGGGAAGCCATCTGGTACCTGCCCCCAGGTAGCTGGCACGTGCGCACAATCCTCTAGTCAGAATCCCATTTCCTGAACCCCACACTAAAAGGTTGGCGTCTGTAAGTCTGCCATTTGGGATTCTGGCCCGGGAAACTACGACCAGAGGTGTGAAGCACGATACTTAATACAAGTACCCACGTCCTGCTCTTCCCCGCCCTAGAATACTTAATCAGAGTGGGGGAGCCTTTGATCAGTGGGCTTTCTGTAGACACACTGTCACCCCCTGGCCATTAGCATACCTTATGGGCTAGTAACTTTCGCGGGCTTTACTATAGGCATAAAATATAGTGAACTTACAATATTTTATATACATAAAAATATTCCGTTCGGTTGGGCCGAGTGGGCTGAAACTTGCCAGGCCCTCATGCCAGAGGGGACTCTCCATGGTGGCCAATTTTCAGCTTGCTGCAACCCACCAAACCGGAGATACAATTTAGGATTTTAAAACCACATGTTTCACAGATTGCATTTCTCTGCCATTGGAGTCAATGTCAGAATCACAATTTAGACAGTCAACCATACTCTGTTCGGTTGATTGGAGAGGGCTGGAAATTGCCATGCAATCATGCCGGAGCTGTGACTGCACTGAACCGCAGTTAAGAGTTTCCGATTTATGCACTTTTGTACTTAGCGTTTGAAAACCTAGTGGCTTTCCTCCTCCATTGTGGTCAATGGCGATGACCCTTGTGGCGGGCGCGACCCTTTCTCGTGGCCATTGCCCGTCGGACCCCGTTGAGGTCAAGTAAGGGGGTTCCCATGAGCTAGGGGAAAAAAGAATTTTACCGCTAGCTGTCCCAGAACCACAGTTATGATTTTAATATGTTTGAACTTGGCCGTGACCGAGTTCCCACGGCACTTTAGCAATCAAAGCTCTTTTTTGGAGATTGTAGCTATTTTCGGATACTGCGGTTTGGCAGGCATCCAACTCAGTTCTTAGAGAGCAGACTCGAGGTATTCCCATTTAAATGCATTGCGCCATTCATTTCAATGGGGAGCTCCGCTCGTCCTCTCGGGCTTCACCCGCTGGTCTTCCTCGGTATAGGGCCAAAAACCTTGAAATCTCCATAGACTTCTATGGAGCTCCAATGGCGACCTATGGGACAGGGCTGCAAATGGGGGTTAAAAAGGCAGGAAGGGGAACAAAGGGTCATAAACATACCAACACAGATAACCCTTTCCCTCCCGATCTTATCCCAGTGTATGTGCTTGGTGTACACACTGTAAGGGTAACAACACATGTAACCAGCGAGATACATTCAACCAAAAGGGGGAGCGCATATTGTACTGAGGCAGGGGCATAAAGACACATATAAGCATTATTACAGTTAACCCCTCACCTCCCACACGAGGGTAGGGGTGGCCAGCTGGGGTGTAACCCCTTTATTACCGGGCCAGCCCCCCCTCCCTCGTCACACTCCTACTATAATACCTACGCTCACTCACATTTGTAACTCCTCCCTCTACTCTTGTATCTTTTCCTCATCCTTCAAACATGCAACAGTTATACCATTACTCAAAAACAGCAAGCTTGACCCTACCTGTCTTTCTAACTATCGACCTGTCTCCCTCCTGCCTTTTGCCTCTAAACTCCTTGAATGTCTTGTATTCTCTCGCTTGCTCCATTTTCTCAACACCTATTCTCTCCTAGACACTTTACAATCTGGCTGCCTCACTGCTCACTCAACTGAAAAAGCCCTCACTAAAATAACTAATGACCTCTATGCTGCCAAAGACAGAGTTCATTACACTCTGCTCATATTACTCAACCTCTCTGCAGCTTTTGATACCATGGACCACCCTATTCTCCTTAACATTCTCCATTCTCTTGGTATTTGAACAAAGTTCAATCCTAGATCTCCTCTTACCTCTTCTATCGTAATGCACAGCCAATCTTGGCGTGGGAATCAAATTCCCACCCAATGACAAGTTTGCCAACAGTTCCTGCAGCCGGGCAAAGGGCTACACGGTATGCTAAGGGTCATGTGCTAACTTCACACTTAGCCCGCTTAGCATACCTGTCCAAGACCCAGGCGGCCAAATGTCTGCCTTTCTCCAGGATGCCCGGACATCTGCTAGGCAAACTGTTTATATATATTTCCTGACATTTAGCACTTTCCCCAAGTCGGTGTCTTTTAAAGCCCTGGACTTTTGCAGACACTCTGGAGTCAGCTCCACATTGAGTATCGGAAGTCCGGACTTACATTATACATGACTCATCACTGATCATAAATGACAATGTTGAATGCTTACTGTATCCGCTGCCCTGCCTGACTGAAATGTAAATGTTCTAGTCCCTGAAACTTTAAAATACTAAACTCAGGGCTACTTCTCATTTATGCCTTTAAATAAATGTTAGAATTTCATAACTTTACCTGATTACATGTCTACCCCCTAGCACTCTGCATACAAAAAATTAGAAAGCTACTGTAGGACCTTCCTGTCAAAAGTTAGCTGAGGGCTATGATGTGGTTTATGGTTTAACTTTTCCCTGGTCTGGGGTTTGGGGTCAGGATGCAATGTTGCAATCCCCGGCCTCAATCGATAACCGCAGACTTTACCAATTGAACTTAATTGAATGAGGAAACCACATTATACATTGTTGCGATTCGGCATCCTTTCGTGACCGCAGACCACTTAACCAATTTAGCTCGCGGTTAAGGCTTCCCTTGCTTGTCTGCGGTTACACAGCGATACAGTGTTGTAATGCTGGGCCCGACCACATAAACACAGGCACGCTTATCCAGTTAACCCTTTAAACAGTGCTAGAGGCCCCTTATTCCTAGCGGGCGCATTTTAGACATAATAGTACACCTTAATATAACTGCAGCCAGCCAATGTAGCTCATTTTAGCACATGTGGTCCGCTTATCTCTAGCCAGACGCACATAGATAATTATAATGCATGTACAGGCTCTCAACTCACAGTGGGCTGCAGAGCTGACACTTCACATTTATAATATGACTCAGGGGACCTTGCTACATGACTTATACAGTCGTTACATGGTATTAATCTCGCCCCCTTATTCCTGGGGGAAAGAAACAGGCATTTCAAAAACATTTGCAGTATTATTACCCTGGTTGAGTTGCAGAGCTGACACTAAACAATTCCAAACCTGGTTAAGGGAGCACCCAGCTGGGCCAAATACCTTTATTAATGGCCTGGGGACCCAATCACCGTCACAGGGGGTACCCCAGGGCTCTGTCCTGGGACCTCTTCTCTTTTCTCTGTATACTCTTTCTCTAGGTGACCTAATCACAGCTCGTGTTTAAATATCACCTCTATGCTGACGACACTAATTTACTTTTCCACCCCTGAACTTACCCCTGCTTTACAGAGACAAAAGTTAACCTAAGGTTAACACTAGAACCCCATTTGCTGCACTTTAAGTGTAATGTAAATACTGTAGAGGTAGGGGTATACAATAACCCACTAGAGGAGTATGTAGGTCAAATCGACACATAGAGGGGAGTATTGTTCTCACAAAAAATAACTACATTTTATTTATCACAAATAGTCACAACAGTGGTGTCAATGTAGGAGTCGGTCAGAATCAGCTGTGTTCATCCATCGGCAGCATCCTGTAACCAGCACCAGCAATTTACGGATTGTATATGGCGCTATTTTCGTTCCTGCATTCAGAACTAAGCTTTATTTCACACCCACTACCATCTATTTATGATTGGGTACATGCTAAGCCTATTTGGGTAGTGATTGCATTATTATCATGAGTTGCCGTGTCAGGTCTCAGTGTTACTACAGCTGGGTTCAGTGACGCAGAGCACTCTAGGGTCACACGGCTACACATTGCATTTTGGCTTATAAGTGCAGGTTTTGCAATGCAGTAGAAGCTGTTTATTACAGGTTATAATATCACTATACTCACATATCTTTGCCTTCCTCTATTGTTACTTTAGGTACTAGCTACAGGTTGTGTTATGTGTTATGCTTTTCACTGTCTCCTTTACCACTACATGGCATTGTCATGTCCTGTTTCAACAAATTTTGACAGATTTATTATAAACCATTCTTCCTGGTAATGTACAAGTTATTAAGAATTTATATTATTGTTAGGCGTGGAGACGTGGTCTGCCTTGGATGGGATCAAGGGCTTACGACACTTTGGCCAAAGAGTTAAACTAAAAGACCATTTTATTGAAAAGATATATATATATATATATATATATATATATATATATATATATATATATATATATGTATAGGCACTGTACCATCTATTTGTGTCAATGGATGTAGCACTGAGCTCTGTCTGTGTTTCATGTTCTGTCTCTGGTTTTAAATGTAATCAGGTGCTGCCAGGATGGGAGCATTAGCCAGTGCTGTCTTCAATGCCTGGATCAATTCCTCACAGGCAGGAGACCAGGCTACCAGAACCGAGAGTTGTTTCTTTGTCAAGCCATTAAGGGGTTTTGCAATGGCACTATACTGGGGAACAAACTTCCTATAGTAGCCAGAAGTGCCTAAAAAAGCCATGACCTGTTTCTTGATTCTAGGTACAGGCCACTGAACTATGGCTTCTACATCAGCCGGCTCCGGATTCAGATTTCCTCCACCCACTCTGTGCCCTAAGTACAACACTTCTGCCAAACCCCTAGCCAATTGAAACAGGGGCTCATCTCTTGGCTGACGTCAGAGGAGGAGGCATTTCAAGCCGGCTCGGGATGCGCCGTGGGCGGGACATATAAATTGACCAATAGGAAACACACCGACATTCTGCCGCTTCCCCCAGTCAACCCATTGCCACCTACTGGGCAGGCTCCACTAAGTCTGGCAGACCAGAGGATCCTCCCTGCAGGGGGTCTCTGTTCTCCAGACTCAGTTCTCCGCCCTGCCACGGCCACTTAGCACCCGACACCTCTAAACATCCCGTCTCCTGTTTGAACTACGGACTCTATGCAGACTTGCTGGCACCTTAATCAGATGCCCTGGCTGACTGCCTAGAGCCTTATAATAAATGTATCAAGAACAGAAAACATATTTTAATACATAGGGGACCTGGGGGAGACTCATGATTGTAAGTAATATAGTAATATAGGACTGAGATATCGGGGCTCGAAAAGCAGAAGTCTGGGGCACATGGGGCAGCTCTGGTGTAACTCCACCTGTGTACCGGCAAAGTATTCCTGCTCACCAGGTAGAATTAAGGTAATACTGGCAGCTCCAGTCCCCATTTTCCTGCAAACACAATAATTACCCAAATATCTCACCTTAAGTTTACACACATAAAGTTTAATGAGTCTGGGATAAAGGGAACATGGAAAGTGGAAAAGCAGGGGTCACTTTAACTTTGCATGTACAGATACCGGGCCCCTGGCTAATAGTGCTGGGTAGCTGCCAGGGACCCACGTGACCCAAGGGCAACCAGAGGGCGTAACCTTTATTGTATAGCCTAGTTACCCTTGCCCATCACAATCCCAACTTAAATTGCTACACAGTTCACTCACTATCTTGGGGAATGTCTTCCAAGCTGCACTGCTGATGCTAACCTACTTCCTGGTTCTGTCTCAGTTTGTGCTAAACTCTTGTTCTGACTCCGGCTCGCTAACTACTCTACTGCTCCTGATCCCTAGTTCTTACCCTGACTTGCTAACCCCTCTTCTGATTAAGATCCCTAATCTCTGGTTCCTTCTGGCTCTCCACATCTTAGTGTTACGTTATAGATTGTTGCCATCTGGGAAAACTTGGTTACAATTGTTGGTAGAAGTAGGATCTAAAGACTGTGACAGCTGGTGAGGAAACACTACACTAATCGGACACTCTTGCTTTTGCTGCTGGTTTGTGCAGAGGAGGGAGTTTCCAGCTACCTGTTTGCTACTTTAACCAATGATATTTGGGAGTTTATCATTGCAAAGTAGCAGAGGGGATGCAGAAGGACCACAGGATCTAGCTAAGCACTAAAGAAAGGGTCCGGACCAATCTGAGTACTTACCCTGCTAGAGACAAGGGGACCCGCTTCCACCGGCTGCAATAACTCCACAGGAACTGCCACCACGTGACCTCTACGCGTTTCGCACGTAGTGCTTCGTCAGGAGTACGGGAGTACTCAGATTGGTCCGGACCCTTTCTGTAGTGCTTAGCTAGATCCTGTAGTTACCCCCTACTCCACATCGTTCATATTGGTGTAAATACCAGTCCCGTTTTATTACGTTTTTTCCTTGTTATACCTTGACTTATTGCTGTTTTTATTCTGTATCAGTGGATGTCTGCCCACTGTCTTAGATTAATAAATTGTTCATACCCCTCAGTGCGCCTGTCTGCCTATTGTTTTCTCTGTCTGTGAGCCCCCCTTGTGGGAGCTCACTCTTATAGGGGATGTGTGGAACCCCCCCCCCCCCAGACTGAAGGCTGCAAGAGGGATCCCTTACAGCAGGGGGGCGCAAACTTTTTTCCCTGCGCCCCCCCTGCCGGCTGTCCCCTCATTCCCGCGTCCCCCCCAACCCCAACTTACCCGCACTCCGGCGTAATGACGTCACGTTGCCATAGCAACGTGACGTCACATGACCTCGCAGCGTCATTTTGACGCCGCGTTGCCATGGCGACGCAGGGAGGAAGCCGCCGAAGCCACGGTAAGTAAGGTTTACAGAGACCCTGCAGCTCTCCCGGCACTTAATTTAAGTGCCTTCGGGAAGCGCGCGGGGCCTCTGTAAACCCCGTGCCCCCCGTCGGCAGTGTCGCGCCCCCCCTGGGGGTCGCGCCCCACAGTTTGCGCACCGCTGCCTTACAGTATCCATGCTAGCGCGGAGCAACTTAATCTTCACTTATCCAAGTGCCTTGTGGTTACAGGTCAAACCCATAAAAAATGGATACCCATACTTTACACCGGCTGCTTAACCGCAGCCACGCTTATTCAATCAGTGATTACTGTGGTGCTCACTACTCCCATCTAGTGTCTCCACAGAATATAGCAGGCAATACATTTTCTTTTAATACAGCAGGCAGGGAATGGCCTGCAAATGGGGGGGGTAAAAAGGCTGGGACAAGGCAAACACAGCAATGCATGGCAAATAAGTTTAACCCCTTCATTCTCAATGCGAGGGGAGGAGGGTATGCTGGGTATAAACCTTTATTAAGGCCTGATCACCTCCATCCTTGTCACAATCACCTAGTTCTGAAGTCCTCGTCTACTCTGCACTATCACAACTGGACTAACACAGATATTTCTACTTAATGTATGCATTTTTGCCATCTTAACATTTCATGGGATGTTATGGGATGTCAATAAGGAGACACTGAACATGTCACACGCGTGACCTCTCCTCACACACACATGGCAGAGCTGGGACCCTGGTTATTACCACAGACTGAGATAAACCTATGATCTCTGGCCTCCAGAAACAGAGAATGAGATGAACATCACAGGAGCTTGTGCTGGATACCCCCGTCCTCATGATCATGATAAGGATGTGCATTATTTTATGTTTAAACCTTTCTCATCCTATAGCCATAATGGTGATGATGAAATATCTGTATTAACAAGTAGATATGTTTTATAATTAAAATGTTTTGTTTTCATTGTCTTTGAAATATCGAACGCTGGAAAGCCTCTGCTTGCTCTGCTCATCACAGGGACAGGTACTGCTGATTTTTATATGGTCCTATTTGTTGCTCCACTACTAATAAGAGTTGCATCCCTCTCTGCTGCTGCTGCTGCTAATGTCCATGACCTTCATTAAAGTGTTCACATGAGGAGAAATCCCCACACCTGGTATCATCATAATCATCAACCCCAACCCTTCAACAATCCCATTACGCACATTCTCCATCATCGCAACCTCATGTGTTGTGAAGAAAAATTATGCATATGATGCATATATCCAGGTAACCAGACAGAGAGATGAGACATCCCCACCATAAAACTCTTATGTAGAGTTCCTCGCACCTAGAAGAGTGTAGTTTTTGACCCCAGGCCCCCAGTAAGTGTGACTTTTTGTCTGTATCTTTATATGGTCCTCTTTGTTGCTCCACTACTAATAAGAGTTGCATCCCTCTCTGCTGCTGCCAATGTCCATGACCTTCATTAAAGTATTCACAGGAAGAGAAATCCCCACAACTGGTATAATCATAACTATCAACTCCAACACTTCAACAATCCCATTACGCACCTTCTTCATCATCGCACCCTCATGTGTTGTGAAGAAAGGTGTCTTATGGGGCATATATCAAGTTAATCATACAGAAAGATGAGGTGTCCCCGCCGACAGCCGATTGAGAGAGACGCCGTGCGTCAGACACCCCTCTTTCTTCACTCGCTGAGAAGCAGTGTTGGAAACATCGATGATTGGGGAGTGACTCTCCTTGAGATGAGGTTTGCAGGAACAGGACACAGGAAGCTGACTGCCCATAATTCCAGTGGATTAAGCCCCAATGACAGAGGGAATTGTGGAGCAGCCACGACCAGTTACCAGCAACTGCTACACTTACCATGGATAAAAATCAAGGAGTGTTTATGAGGCAAGAGCCCTCATTTTCTATTTTCTGTAACAAAAACAGTATTATCCTATAAAAAGTTGTATGTATTTATAAGAAAAGGTCGATCCTCATATTAAGACGTCTACATATGCTCACCTGGAGTGAATAGAACAAGAATAAGAAACTTCACCAAGGTATTCACTATAAAGGCATAAATAGAAAGAAGCAAAATGTGAGCCGAATTCTCCCCACGTCTGTGTGATTATCACACTATTGTATTTTCTCTCTGTCCCTTCTTTACCTGGATAAATGCGCAATAAGACCCCTTTTCTTCACAACAATATACTAAAAAAGGCTTTGTGATGGTGAAGGTTTTAACCAGGCTCCCTAATAAAGGCCCTGCCCACTTGGTTACCCCTGATCCATGTGTTGAGGTCCTAGAGTGTAAGCTCTTGGACCCAGATGTCCAAAATGCATTACTGTGACTGTGTGCAAATTATGCGACATTAAAGATTTCTGTGTGTTTTGTTGCACACTCCACCAGCATCTAGTTACGTATATAAACTTACAGCTTATATGCATAATTGATCTAATTAATGTTATAATGAAGACATATAAAAGAGACTAGTTTTCTGACAGAAACCACACCCCTGATGAAGAGGAACCACCTTGAAACTAGTAGGGTGGTTTCTGATTGGCTATTGCAATACTGTGGGAGCATAGCAGGACATAGTGTGAAGGAAAAGGAGAACTGGTGGAGTGTGCAGCACTAGCTCCAGCTCAAACCACTCTCTGTACCCAATCCTGTGACAACCGTTCCGCAGGCAGTGACATCACGACGTGGTGACGCGGCAGCGCATCGTCCATCTGATACGGAGGCACGGGAAGATCTGAGGTGCCACCGGACGGGTCAGTCGGGCGGACGAGCAAGCAGGAACATGGGACTCCACACACAGACTGCTGCTGGACTGCAGCAACCATTACACCTTGTGCTCTTTATGCACAACAATCTTCTAAGTGCATTTTTACTCTTGTGCCAAGTAAAGCCTTTAATACTACACTATGAGGTGTGCGCTTTTCTGCTTTTTTCTCTCTCATATTGTAAGCGCCAAGACAGCATCGGCAAATTCGAATTCACCAAAAGATGCTCTGTGAGAAATAGATGCAAGCCGGCTTCAGAAATTTCAAGGCAAGACATTTTCTAAGTCCCACTTTTCTGGGCCAAGTTCTCAGAATAGAACATAGAGGTCGTGGCGGGAACTACAGCAGAGACAGCGACTATTCTAACACAAACCAGTGGCAATCGCCAAAAAGACCCAAGTACAACCAGGTACATGCTGGATACATGCCTTAAACTTGCCTTAAATTAGCCCCAGCATTTTTGCATTGATTAATGGCCTATCAGATTAACAGTGGGGGTCCCTGGCAATCCCATTCTAACTGAATGGGACTGCCAGGGACCCCTGCTGTGTTAATCCTATGGGTCTTTAGTCAATGCAGAAATGCCTTAAACTAGCCAGGTTACACCCAGCACATACCCAGAATTTTACCGGGCTAGTTTAATGCAAGCTTTAGAATAGTCGTGATCTCGTCTGTACAAGCTGAAAAGAGTACCAGGACATTTGGTACTATCTCCCGGGTAGCAAGTGATTTTGGCAGCTCTGGAGCAGATACAGCGGTGGCGTCTGGTAACTCATGGCAAATTGAGTTCCAGGACTTGTGCGGGTAACTCCCGAGCAACCTAAATACTTTGTTTTCTGTGCTATTTCAAATAGGAAAAGTTAGTTTTGTAGCCCGGACCCCCAATAAGTGTGTTTTATCCTGTATATTGTAATCCATTGTGTGTTTGTCTGTTTTTAAGGAATAAATCACAATTTGTTTTACTTCTTGGTTTTGCTCATTGATATAATCCCGGTATAAAGGTGTAAATACCTGTCTCGCGACAGGCTTTCTATTTACTGGTGGCAGCGGTGGGATCATTGAGCCTATGTTTTAAAATCCTGTTGGGTCTTATAACATAGAGTGAGACTAAAAGATTGCGAGCTCCCAAACCAAGTAGTAACGTTCACACGTTATACAAAGCCGAGAAAGCACAGATTCTCATTGTCACTTAGTTTAGTGCCACCAGGCAAACATGGACAGACTTTTGGGTCAGTATCTGTCATAGGGCCGAGCCAGGATTGTTACCCGATGTGAGAGCTACGGTTTACGGACGAACGGTTGGTCAAAGACTGTGCTTGAGGAGGACTTAGAAGTTCATGATGCAAGCATTGCTTCACCAGAGGGGGACATATCCTCAATTGCAGTTGTCACAAGGCAACCCAAGGTGCAGGAGGTTATTCCAGCCATGGTGGTGGAGGAAGGACATGGGGAGCGGGCATCAACATGGATATTGTTGGGGGACCAGTTCTAGGGATTGTGGCCATGGTAGCCCCAATGGCTAACGGACTCTCCACACCTGGAATCATCATACTCCTTGCTTCATGGGGAGTGGGGGCTACCCTAGACGAAACAGTCCGGCTGCTTTCAGTCGCACAAGGGACATCCGCCCCACATTCCCACCTTGTTATCAGGTGTGACGGTAGGGGTCGCTGGATGACCTAGTGGGGAGAAATCCCAGATATTTACCACTATAAAACCATGTAACTTGGCTGTCCTAGTAATATTTCATCCAGCCAAATATCTTTAATATCTGGGGAAGAACAGGGAATGTGTAAATTGTCTGTAAAAATGTATTTCAAAGCATGTATTATTTTATTTGTGACAATCCTTTCCCCAATCAACATTGTTCTGTGATGTGATTTGGGCTAGCTGTGTGTAATGCTAGTCATGTCTTTTACATAATGACCTTATGTCTGTATTTATGCCTGTGTTAGCAAATCCCCCCCAGCTAGATACAGTAGTTTGGTATTGTGTGGTGATGGAATTAACATGTTAGCCGTGCAAATGTAAATTACGTTATGTCACTGTCATTTCTAGGGAGGGTGACTAAGTAATTCACTCAGTTGAAACTCTCCATAGAAATATATCAGAACAAAGGTAGGGGATTAGTTAAATGAATCAGTTATCAGGTCTGAGCCCCAGGCACTGTTTTCTCTTGGCTGGCTGCCTTTGTTCAATCACCACAAAGGGGTATATAAGGGGTGCTGCTGGACAGTGCATTAGGTTATCCCTCAGAGGGAGAACAAACAAATAGAACCAGCGCCTTACGAGTCCATATATATGAGTCTTAGGGCCCTATGCAGAGAGCAGCGCTAAAATAAATTGGAGATGTTAATAAAATGTACCTGTAATGGCGTGATTTATCTCCATATGCAGAAAGGCCCGAAAACTGCATTTAAAATCATGTGTGAGTATGGAGAGTTTCAACCGGCGAGATGCACGCTGGGGAAACATGTTTGAAAAAAAACGCGTTTTTTTTTCTTCTTTCCCTCTCGCCGGTGAGCTCCAGCTTCCTGCCAACTTTTTTTGGCGGAGCAAATTGTAAAATTTCTCTCCATTTTAATGGCACGAA
The DNA here is from genome assembly GCF_040206685.1 of Ascaphus truei. NCBI lineage: Eukaryota > Metazoa > Chordata > Amphibia > Anura > Ascaphidae > Ascaphus > Ascaphus truei. Next base: position 5,584,215 of record NC_134486.1, on the reverse strand, counting down.
CAGCCACTAGATGGCGATCGCGCCTTTCTGAATTCGGATATTTTTTCAGCTGCCGAGATGTAGGTTCTCGGCAGCCGCGCGGCGAGATTTATAAATAGAAAAAAAAAATGGCGCGTTTTTCCTACCTCGCCATTTTCTGCTGTTTTCTGCGCGAATTTCAACAAAAATTGGCGATATTTGCTATAGCGCTGCTCTCTGCATGAAGCCCTTAGAGTCCAAAAGTGAAGGAAGTGTCCAGAACTATCCTGATCCTGTGCTTCCAGATGATTGGATGATGATTCGGCCGTGCGTTCCATGATATGTGGATCAAACACAGAGAAAAATCATAGTGCAATACTGCTGGTACAGTAAAACAAACAAATGACTGACACTACATACAAGACACACAAAACATTAAACTGACACTACATACAAAACTCACAAACCAATGACAAATAATAACAAATAATAGCAAGGCTGAAAATATAAAAAAGCTAATTTAATACAACATAAAAAAACAATACAATTGCTGATATGAGGATGACTGTGAGATGGCTGGTCCGGTAGGTTAAAACCAGGACCCTACTCACAAGATGGTTGGAGTACACAGACAATGTGAATCAACAGCAGTGAGGTGTCAGCTGATCCATTGTAACGCTGGATTGTCTGTAGATGTACTCCAGTGCTGTCCCGCGTTCCTAGGACGGATGCTCCGACACTGGGGGCGAACCTCGAAGGGAGATAAGCCTCTTCTTGCTTGTAGTTCGAAACACGCCTGTCGCACTGCTCACGTCAGTCCCGTCAGGTATAGCTAATGAACTTTGACCCTATGTGTTTCGTGCGTTTGCGCGTCACTTCTTCAGGGGGAAGGAATAATGCTAGTGATTGGTTACTTTAGTAAGCATCCGTCATAGGAATGTGGGACAGCACTGGAGTGCATCTACAGACACTCCAGCGTTACCGGAGGATCAGCTGACAAATATGGACTCGTAAGGTGCCAGTTCTATTTGTTTGTTCACATTGTTTCTCTGATTTGTTTCAGTCAGCATTGTGCCAGGCGGCCTAGCCCACAGAAGGGGTTAATTTTTCCTAATTAGGTCACATCACTAATCACTTCAACACGAGCGCTTATTCCACACACCCCTTTTTTTTCCCCCTCAGAGGGAGAGACATTCTGGGAGGGAGTGTGGAGATTCCCTCAGAAGTCCATCAGAAGTACACCTCTTGGAAGGTGTGGAGTTTGCTAAAGTCAACCTCTGGGAAGGAGTGTGTAGATCCATTTCAGAGGGAACGCTGTGTGCAGCACTTTGATATCCTGGAGCAGAGAAGCGGACAGGGGAAACCCATTTGAAGTGGGTCCTTGCACCTAGGAAAGGTAGAGTTAATTCCCTAGGCCCCTGTAAGTGTGTAGATTTTTGTATTCTTGTGTGATTCCGAGGATTTATCCAAAATAAACCAAATTTTATTTCACTTACTGTGTTTTGCTCTGTGACTGATCCCTTAAATATAAATGGTGTTAAAAGTACTGGTCTACCATGACAACAGAGAGCAAGCCACCCACAGAGTGGACCATCACAGCTTTGGCAAATTCATTGAAGGCATGGACAAGATTGACAGGTCTTTAGAGAACTTTGAGACCCAAGGTCACCGGTACCGGGTGCCAGCACGGGACTGGGTTTAGCGTTTAAATCCTTTATTGTCTAGCGCGGCCAAAGAGACTCTTCAGGCTGTCCCTGCCAAGGATGGCAATGACTATGTTAGTAAGGGGGATAGGGAGGGAGAGAGGGGAAGCTCTTGCTATAATCTATGCTAGATGGGTGTTGCCAGGGGTAAAGTAAATACAACAATAGCGAAAACTCACCAAAGTGAGTAAAAAGACCCCTTTCAACACTAGCACCTACCACGGTAGAGATAATGGCGTTATCAAAACATATCCTTTATTGGTTGCTAAAATAAGGTTGGACAAAACACAAATAACATACCACATATAACGAATGGTCACATATATAGTGACAATGGGTAAAAACGTATTAAATACGGTAGGTCTTCTCAGGTCCGGTCACTTGTAATCGGTATATGTATGACGTTTCTGGATGTTTTATTTCTATCTTTCTATCTTTAATCATGGATGCATTCTGAATATCTGGATTAACATTCTGATTTATCTCTTCAAACAGGTATGTGTCATTGAGCTGCATTCTACCAACCAGAGAAATTAAGATGTAATTGGCTTTTGGGGTATGTGTCATTGAGCTGCATTCTACCAACAAGAGAAATTAAGATTTAATTGGCTTTTGGGGTATGTGACATTGAGCTGCATTCTACCAGCCAGAGAAATTAAGATGTAATTGGATTTTGGGGTATGTGTCATTGAGCTGCATTCTACCAACCAGAGAAATTAAGATTTAATTGGCTTTTGGGGTATGTTTGTGAGCTGATTCCTATCAATTGAGAGAGAAATGATAATCTAATTAACTATTTTGTAAGTCTGAGTTGATTAGACAAACCCCTCCCTTAAGTGTTAGTCAAATGCATGTGAATAGGGTACTTAATTCACTGTAGCATGGCTGTTTAGCCATAAAGCTGTGTAACATCAAAAGCGTCACATCATAAGTGTACATCAAAAGTGTCTACAAGAGTTAATTTTGGAGTTGAAATTGGAGGAGAAGATTGGACGAAGATCTGGACTCTGCATTACAACGTTGCCACTGTGACACATTAACTTTTAGCATCGGTGATTTATTTGTACACTTTTATCCTCCAGTACCTTGGAACTCTCTCCTCCTGCATCTCACCATGCCCTCCCTATTTCTTTTTCTGTTTACTGTTTCCTCACTCCTTTGTGAGCATTTTTGTTCTCTACAACATCCCCACTCCCCACTGCACCATTATTTATACACCTCTCTCCCAACAACTTCTTTACCCCTCAATAAAAAACACCCACACAAATCCTCTATTCACACCCTCTATCTACTCCTTCCTGCTGCTGGGGATCTCCCCTAAGCCTGAAGCCAGACATACACACCTGATCTCACTCATGCCTCCCTGCCACCTCTTCCCCCGTAAATGTTGTTAACCTTTTCATTTAACACTAACCTTCCTTAAATTTTACCCCACAAATCAAGCATCACAATAGCCTGCACTCATGGCTAATGTCCCACACTCAGTCACTCCTACCACCCATTGTGACCAAGCTCTGCCATCTACAGCACTTACTCCCTCACCTACTGTCTCTGTAAGTTTCCCATTAAACCTCTTAGATTGTAAGCTCTTCGGGGCAGGGATTTCCTTTCCTATTGTCTGATTTTGCTGCACTTATTGTATAATTATAATTCCATGTACTGTATTCTTTGTGAAGCGCTGAGTACACTTTTGGCGCTATATAAATAAAGACATACAATACAATACAATGACGTACCTAAGACCAGAACTAGAATTTCAAGAGGAGCGATGATGCCATCTAGTGGTTAGATCATAGGTTATACTGAAGATTGGAACCGAAAATCCTGTCATTAAAACTAATACGTGCAAACGTGCTGATATAACACTGAATGTCCTTAGACAAATATATTAAGCCTAAAGTTATTATGCAATGATAGGCATTGACTAGTATACAGCACTGTTGGTACTGGTGATAATATCAAATACACTGTAGTTTGTCAGCCTTAATGGTTAATGACAATTGCTGTGTCCAGCACTAATAGATATTCGGCTAGTGATTACATTTAATTTAATAATAATGTAATCTGCTAGTTGTTAATAGATCTAATCCATATACATAGACCCTATAAGAGAAATGGATGTGGTCTTTTAGCACCTTAGTTTCACAGTCAATTAGGTACCGTATGTATACTGTGTTTCTTAGACACCTATATTTAGCACTATAATACTGTATATTCACATATGGGGATATGCACTAAACTGCAGTGTCATGTGAGAAAAGTGTGTTGGTCTTTTAACACAAGAGGAAGTATATATGCGGAAAGAGACTTTGCTGTGTGTTACACAGCGACTCAGTTTGACAACATATCCTGCTCAGCATGGTGTGATATCTCTGGAGTTTGCAAAAGCGGAGCGAGAGTCCACAGTTTGGGTAAGTATGTATATTTATATATAGTATTATTTAATACAATCTTTTATACACAACGTGGTGTATTAATAAACACCACCAAATGTAATAGCGGAGAAACGTGATACCCACAGAGCTGGCTGGAAATACAAGCCGAAAAGTGTAATAGGGCATTTGGTACTATCTCCCGGTCAAGGGATTTGGGCAGCTCCGGAGCAGGTACAGTGGTAACGCCTGGTAACTCATGCTGAATTGAGATACGGGGCATTTGCGGGTAACTCCAGGTAACCTAAAGACTTTGTTATCTGTCCTACTTAAACTAGGAAAGGTTCGTTTTGTAGCCCGGACCCCCAGTAAGTGTGTTTTCTTCTATATATTGTGACCCACTGTGTGTATGTCTGTTTCTAAGGAATAAATCACAATTTGTTTTACTTCATGGTTTTGCTCAGTGATACTGTATGATCCCGGTATAAAAGGTGTAAATACTTGGTCTCCCGGGACAATAACACTCCTCCTTCTAATCATCTAACACTCTCTCTAGCATCCTTCTTTTTGTCAGAACCAGTTCAATGCCGGCCGATATATATTTCTTAAACTATTTTTAATTTAATTAGCATGCATCAATTTATTAGAATCACAGACCTAATACCACAGATACCAAACATATAATAATCAAAGAACCCCAGGCTGCCTTGCACTTTAAATTAAACTACAAAGAAGCTATAATAATGCACCTCTTTAGTATTTAATCAGTGTTACATACTGTAATCTATAATCAGGAGCTCAGATTAAATAAAAAGCCAGCAATGTGTAATGATTTCTTGGCCGGCGTATCGTTGCGTTGCAATGATTAGCTCTGCAATGTGACACAGGCGCCTGTGACAGAGAAGGGATTAGCTGCATTCTCTGCTGCTGTGTTCCAATAGCTGCATCAGATCACACCAGGAAATGTGTCCAGCAAAGGTTCAGCAGATTTTCAGGAACGTTTGCCTTGCAGTTAGGGTAATCATTTATTTTCGCTGAGGACATCCTCAATCGGTTCTGACACTAGAAGATAAACATCGCGTTATTCAGGGGAATGTAGCACACAGACATTTTCTGTACAGACGGAACCAACATTGATGCATCTGCTGGCACGCTCGGGCGGAGGAATTAGGGTGATACCCTCACCCCCTTCTCAAATATGCTGATTGAACACAATGGACACTTCTCATGCTGGTGTGTTATGTATGTCCTGCTGCAATACTGCTGGCTATATACAGTATCTGTATATTTGTTTTTTCTTCAATCTACACAAAGAAAATGTATGCAAACTGCCTTTTAAGATTGAGACAAAAATGACAAATAAAGATGAAGATGTTTCATCTAGCCATATATTTATGGGAACGTTTTGAATGATATAGATATATAAATCCTATGGCAATCATGGTGGAGTTTTTAAATACGAAAATATTGGGAAAACTGTCAGATGCAAACAGTATATGATATCATACATTGCACTGTACTGTATGTCAATATGTAACTCCTCTGACAGACACAATGTAATATATCACAGTCTGTCTGTATGTGCATCATGTAACTCCTCTGTCAGACACAGACAGTATGTGATACATTACATTGCATGCGCATCATGTAACTCCTCTGACAGACACAGACAGTATGTGATACATTACATTGCATGCGCATCATGTAACTCCTCTGACAGACACAGGCAGTATGTGATACATTACATTGCATGCGCATCATGTAACTCCTCTGTCAGACACAGACAGAATGTGATACATTACATTGTATGCGCATCATGTAACTCCTCTGACAGACACAGACAGTATGTGATACATTACATTGTATGCGCATCATGTAACTCCTCTGACAGAAACAGACAGTATGTGACATTACATTGCATGCACATCATGTAACTCCTCTGACAGACACACACAACATGTGATACATAACATTGCATGCGCATCATATAACTCCTCTGTCAGACACAGACAGTATGTGATACATTACATTGCATGCGCATCATGTAACTCCTCTGACAGACACAGACCGTATGTGATACATTACATTGCATGCGCATCATGTAACTCCTCTGACAGACGAAGACAGTATGTGATACATTACATTGCATGTGCATCATGTAACTCCTCTGACAGACACAGACAGTATGTGATACATTACATTGCATGCGCATCATGTAACTCCTCTGACAGACACAGACAGTATGTGATATATTACATTGCATGCACATCATGTAACTGCTCTGACAGAAAGTATGTGATACATTACATTGCATGCGCATCATGTAACTCCTCTGACAGACACAGACAGAATGTGATACATTACATTGCATGCGCATCATGTAACTCCTCTGACAGACAGTATGTGATACATTACATTGCATGCGCATCATGTAACTCCTCTGACAGACACAGACAGTATGTGATACATTACATTGCATGCGCATCATGTAACTCCTCTGTCAGACACAGACAGTATGTGATACATTACATTGCATGCGCATCATGTAACTCCTCTGACAGACACAGACTGTATGTTATACATTACATTGCATGTGCATCATGTAACTCCTCTGACAGACGCAGACAGTATGTGATACATTACATTGCATGCGCATCATGTAACTCCTCTGACAGACGCAGACAGTATGTGATACATTACATTGCATGTGCATCATGTAACTCCTCTGACAGACACAGACAGTATGTGATACATTACATTGCATGCATATAATGTAACTCCTCTGACAGACACAGAGAGTATGTGATACATTACATTGCATGCGCATCATGTAACTCATCTGACAGACACAGACAGTATGTGATACATTACATTGCATGCACATCATGTAACTCCTCTGACAGACAGTATGTGATACATTACATTGCATGCGCATCATGTAACTCCTCTGACAGACACAGACAGTATGTGATATATTACATTGCATGCGCATCATATAACTCCTCTGACAGATGCAGACAGAATGTGATACATTACATTGCATGCACATCATGTAACTCCTCTGACAGACACAGACAGTATGTGATATATTACATTGCATGCGCATCATTTAACTCCTCTGACAGGCACAGACCGTATGTGATACATTACATTGCATGCGCATCATTTAACTCCTCTGACAGACACAGACAGTATGTGATACATTACATTGCATGCGCATCATGTAACTCCGCTGACAGACACAGACAGTATGTGATACATTACATTGCATGCGCATCATGTAACTCCTCTGACAGACGAAGACAGTATGTGATACATTACATTGCATGTGCATCATGTAACTCCTCTGACAGACACAGACAGTATGTGATACATTACATTGCATGCGCATCATGTAACTCCGCTGACAGACACAGACAGTATGTGATACATTACATTGCATGCGCATCATGTAACTCCTCTGACAGACACAGACAGTATGTGATATATTACATTGCATGCACATCATGTAACTCCTCTGACAGACAGTATGTGATACATTACATTGCATGCGCATCATGTAACTCCTCTGACAGACACAGACAGTATGTGATACATTACATTACATGCGCATCATTTAACTCCTCTGACAGACACAGACAGTATGTGATACATTACATTGCATGCGCATCATGTAACTCCTCTGACAGAAACAGACAGAATGTGATACATTACATTGCATGCGCATCATGTAACTCCTCTGACAGACAGTATGTAATACATTACATTGCATGCGCATCATGTAACTCCTCTGATAGACACAGACAGTATGTGATACATTACATTGCATGCGCATCATGTAACTCCTCTGTCAGACACAGACAGTATGTGATACATTACATTGCATGCGCATCATGTAACTCCTCTGACAGACACAGACTGTATGTTATACATTACATTGCATGTGCATCATGTAACTCCTCTGACAGACGCAGACAGTATGTGATACATTACATTGCATGCGCATCATGTAACTCCTCTGACAGACGCAGACAGTATGTGATACATTACATTGCATGTGCATCATGTAACTCCTCTGACAGACACAGACAGTATGTGATACATTACATTGCATGCATATAATGTAACTCCTCTGACAGACACAGAGAGTATGTGATACATTACATTGCATGCGCATCATGTAACTCTTCTGACAGACACAGACAGTATGTGATACATTACATTGTATGCACATCATGTAACTCCTCTGACAGACAGTATGTGATACATTACATTGCATGCGCATCATGTAACTCCTCTGACAGACACAGACAGAATGTGATACATTACATTGCATGCGCATCATGTAACTCCTCTGACAGACACAGACAGAATGTGATACATTACATTGCATGCACATCATGTAACTCCTCTGACAGACACAGACAGTATGTGATATATTACATTGCATGCGCATCATTTAACTCCTCTGACAGATGCAGACAGAATGTGATACATTACATTGCATGTGCATCATGTAACTCCTCTGACAGACACAGACAGTTTGTGATACGTTACATTGCATGCGCATCATGTAACTCCTCTGACAGACACAGACAGTTTGTGATATGTTACATTGCATGCGCATCATGTAACTCCTCTGTCAGACGCAGACAGAATGTGATACATTACATTGCATGCGCATCATGTAAATCCTCTGACAGACACAGACAGTATGTGATACATTACAGTGCATGGGAATCATGTAACTCCTCTGACAGACACAGACATTATGTGATACATTACATTGCATGCGCATCATGTAACTCCTCTGACAGACACAGACAGTATGTGATACATTACATTGCATGTGCATCATGTAACTCCTCTGACAGACGCAGACAGAATGTGATACATTACAATGCATGTGTATCATGTAACTCCTCTGACAGACACAGACAGTATGTGATACAGTACATTGCATGCGCACCATGTAACTCCTCTGACAGACACAGACAGTTTGTGATACATTACATTGCATGTGCATCATGTAACTCCTCCGACAGACACAGACAGTATGTGATACATTACATTGCATGCACATCATGTAACTCCTCTGACAGACGCAGAGAGTATGTGATACATTACATTGCATGCGCATTATGTAACTCCTCTGACAGACACAGACAGTATGTGATACATTACATTGCATGGGTATCATGTAACTCCTCTGACAGACGCAGACAGAATGTGATACATTACAATGCATGTGCATCATGTATCTCCTCTGACAGACAGTATGTGATACATTACATTGCATGTGCATCATGTAACTCCTCTGACAGACACAGACAGTATGTGATACATTACATTGCATGGGAATCATGTAACTCCTCTGACAGACACAGACATTATGTGATAAATTACATTGCATGCGCACCATGTAACTCCTCTGACAGACACAGACAGTATGTGATACATTACATTGCATGCGCATCATGTAACTCCTCTGACAGACACAGACAGTATGTGATACATTACATTGCATGCACATCATGTAACTCCTCTGACAGACGCAGAGAGTATGTGCTACATTACATTGCTTGCGCATTATGTAACTCCTCTGACAGAGACAGACAGTATGTGATACATTACATTGCATGGGAATCATGTAACTCCTCTGACAGACGCAGACAGAATGTGATACATTACATTGCATGTGCATCATGTATCTCCTCTGACAGACAGTGTGTGATACATTACATTGCATGTGCATCATGTAACTCCTCTGACAGACACAGAGAGTATGTGATACATTACATTGCATGTGCATCATGTAACTCCTCTGACAGACACAGACAGTATGTGACACATTACATTCATGCGCATCATGTAAACCCTCTGACAGACACAGACAGTATGTGATACATTACATTGCATGCGCATCATGTAACTCCTCTGTCAGACACAGACAGTATGTGATACATTACATTGCATGCGCATCCTGTAACTCCTCTGACAGACACAGACAGTATGTGATACATTACATTGCATGTGCATCATGTAACTCCTCTGACAGACACAGACATTATGTGATACATTACATTGCATGCGCATCATGTAACTCCTCTGACAGACACAGACAGTATGTGATACATTACATTGCATGCGCATCATGTAACTCCTCTGACAGACACAGACAGTATGTGATACATTACATTGCATGCGCATCATGTAACTCCTCTGACAGACACAGACAGTATGTGATAAATTAAATTGCATGGGAATCATGTAACTCCTCTGACAGACACAGACATTATGTGATACATTACATTGCATGCGCATCATGTAACTCCTCTGACAGACACAGACAGAATGTGATACATTACATTGCATGCACATCATGTAACTCCTCTGACAGACACAGACAGTATGTGATACATTACATTGCATTCGCATAATGTAACTCCCCTGACAGACACAGACAGTATGTGATACATTACATTGCATGCGCATCATGTAACTCCTCTGTCAGACACAGACAGTATGTGATACATTACATTGCATGCTCATCATGTAACTCCTCAGTCAGACACAGACAGTATGTGATACATTACATTGCATGCGTATCATGTAACTCCTCTGTCAGACACAGACAGAATGTGATACATTACATTGCATGCGCATCATGTAACTCCTCTGACAGACGCAGACAGTGTGTGATACATTACATTGCATGCGCATCATGTAACTCCTCTGTCAGACACAGACAGTGTGTGATACATTACATTGCATGTGCATCATGTAACTCCTCTGACAGACGCAGACAGTATGTGATACATTACATTGCATGTGCATCATGTATCTCCTCTGACAGACACAGACAGTATGTGATACATTACATTGCATGCGCATCATGTAACTCCTCTGACAGACAGTATGTGATACATTACATTGCATGTGCATCATGTATCTCCTCTGACAGACAGTATGTGATACATTACATTGCATGTGCATCATGTAACTCCTCTGACAGACACAGATAGTATGTGATACATTACATTGCATGGGAATCATGTAACTCCTCTGACAAACACAGACATTATGTGATACATTACATTGCATGCGCACCATGTAACTCCTCTGACAGACACAGACAGTATGTGATACATTACATTGCATGCGCATCATGTAACTCCTCTGACAGACACAGACAGTATGTGATACATTACATTGCATGCACATCATGTAACTCCTCTGACAGACGCAGAGAGTATGTGATACATTACATTGCATGCGCATTATGTAACTCCTCTGACAGACACAGACAGTATGTGATACATTACATTGCATGGGAATCATGTAACTCCTCTGACAGACGCAGACAGAATGTGATACATTACATTGCATGTGCATCATGTATCTCCTCTGACAGACAGTATGTGATACATTACATTGCATGTGCATCATGTAACTCCTCTGACAGACACAGAGAGTATGTGATACATTACATTGCATGTGCATCATGTAACTCCTCTGACAGACACAGACAGTATGTGACACATTACATTGCATGCGCATCATGTAAACCCTCTGACAGACACAGACAGTATGTGATACATTACATTGCATGCGCATCATGTAACTCCTCTGACAGACACAGACAGTATGTGATACATTACATTGCATGCGCATCCTGTAACTCCTCTGACAGACACAGACAGTATGTGATACATTACATTGCATGCACATCATGTAACTCCTCTGACAGACGCAGAGAGTATGTGATACATTACATTGCATGCGCATTATGTAACTCCTCTGACAGACACAGACAGTATGTGATACATTACATTGCATGGGGATCATGTAACTCCTCTGACAGACGCAGACAGAATGTGATACATTACATTGCATGTGCATCATGTATCTCCTCTGACAGACAGTATGTGATACATTACATTGCATGTGCATCATGTAACTCCTCTGACAGACACAGACAGTATGTGATACATTACATTGCATGGGAATCATGTAACTCCTCTGACAGACACAGACATTATGTGATACATTACATTGCATGCGCACCATGTAACTCCTCTGACAGACACAGACAGTATGTGATACATTACATTGCATGCGCATCATGTAACTCCTCTGACAGACACAGACAGTATGTGATACATTACATTGCATGCACATCATGTAACTCCTCTGACAGACGCAGAGAGTATGTGCTACATTACATTGCTTGCGCATTATGTAACTCCTCTGACAGACACAGACAGTATGTGATACATTACATTGCATGGGAATCATGTAACTCCTCTGACAGACGCAGACAGAATGTGATACATTACATTGCATGTGCATCATGTATCTCCTCTGACAGACAGTGTGTGATACATTACATTGCATGTGCATCATGTAACTCCTCTGACAGACACAGAGAGTATGTGATACATTACATTGCATGTGCATCATGTAACTCCTCTGACAGACACAGACAGTATGTGACACATTACATTCATGCGCATCATGTAAACCCTCTGACAGACACAGACAGTATGTGATACATTACATTGCATGCGCATCCTGTAACTCCTCTGACAGACACAGACAGTATGTGATACATTACATTGCATGTGCATCATGTAACTCCTCTGACAGACACAGACATTATGTGATACATTACATTGCATGCGCATCATGTAACTCCTCTGACAGACACAGACAGTATGTGATACATTACATTGCATGCGCATCATGTAACTCCTCTGACAGACACAGACAGTATGTGATACATTACATTGCATGCGCATCATGTAACTCCTCTGACAGACACAGACAGTATGTGATAAATTAAATTGCATGGGAATCATGTAACTCCTCTGACAGACACAGACATTATGTGATACATTACATTGCATGCGCATCATGTAACTCCTCTGACAGACACAGACAGAATGTGATACATTACATTGCATGCACATCATGTAACTCCTCTGACAGACACAGACAGTATGTGATACATTACATTGCATTCGCATAATGTAACTCCCCTGACAGACACAGACAGTATGTGATACATTACATTGCATGCGCATCATGTAACTCCTCTGTCAGACACAGACAGTATGTGATACATTACATTGCATGCTCATCATGTAACTCCTCAGTCAGACACAGACAGTATGTGATACATTACATTGCATGCGTATCATGTAACTCCTCTGTCAGACACAGACAGAATGTGATACATTACATTGCATGCGCATCATGTAACTCCTCTGACAGACGCAGACAGTGTGTGATACATTACATTGCATGCGCATCATGTAACTCCTCTGACAGACGCAGACAGTATGTGATACATTACATTGCATGTGCATCATGTATCTCCTCTGACAGACACAGACAGTATGTGATACATTACATTGCATGCGCATCATGTAACTCCTCTGACAGACAGTATGTGATACATTACATTGCATGTGCATCATGTATCTCCTCTGACAGACAGTATGTGATACATTACATTGCATGTGCATCATGTAACTCCTCTGACAGACACAGATAGTATGTGATACATTACATTGCATGGGAATCATGTAACTCCTCTGACAAACACAGACATTATGTGATACATTACATTGCATGCGCACCATGTAACTCCTCTGACAGACACAGACAGTATGTGATACATTACATTGCATGCGCATCATGTAACTCCTCTGACAGACACAGACAGTATGTGATACATTACATTGCATGCACATCATGTAACTCCTCTGACAGACGCAGAGAGTATGTGATACATTACATTGCATGCGCATTATGTAACTCCTCTGACAGACACAGACAGTATGTGATACATTACATTGCATGGGAATCATGTAACTCCTCTGACAGACGCAGACAGAATGTGATACATTACATTGCATGTGCATCATGTATCTCCTCTGACAGACAGTATGTGATACATTGCATTGCATGTGCATCATGTAACTCCTCTGACAGACACAGAGAGTATGTGATACATTACATTGCATGTGCATCATGTAACTCCTCTGACAGACACAGACAGTATGTGACACATTACATTGCATGCGCATCATGTAAACCCTCTGACAGACACAGACAGTATGTGATACATTACATTGCATGCGCATCATGTAACTCCTCTGACAGACACAGACAGTATGTGATACATTACATTGCATGCGCATCCTGTAACTCCTCTGACAGACACAGACAGTATGTGATACATTACATTGCATGTGCATAATGTAACTCCTCTGACAGACACAGACATTATGTGATACATTACATTGCATGCGCATCATGTAACTCCTCTGACAGACACAGACAGTATGTGATACATTACATTGCATGCGCATCATGTAACTCCTCTGACAGACACAGACAGTATGTGATACATTACATTGCATGCACATCATGTAACTCCTCTGACAGACACAGACAGTATGTGATAAATTAAATTGCATGGGAATCATGTAACTCCTCTGACAGACACAGACATTATGTGATACATTACATTGCATGCGCATCATGTAACTCCTCTGACAGACACAGACAGAATGTGATACATTACATTGCATTCACATAATGTAACTCCCCTGACAGACACAGACAGTATGTGATACATTACATTGCATGCGCATCATGTAACTCCTCTGTCAGACACAGACAGTATGTGATACATTACATTGCATGCGCATCATGTAACTCCTCAGTCAGACACAGACAGTATGTGATACATTACATTGCATGCGTATCATGTAACTCCTCTGTCAGACACAGACAGAATGTGATACATTACATTGCATGCACATCATGTAACTCCTCTGACAGACGCAGACAGTGTGTGATACATTACATTGCATGCGCATCATGTAACTCCTCTGTCAGACACAGACAGTGTGTGATACATTACATTGCATGTGCATCATGTAACTCCTCTGACAGACGCAGACAGTATGTGATACATTACATTGCATGCGCATCATGTAACTTTTCTGACAGACAGTATGTGATACATTACATTGCATGCGCATCATGTAACTCCTCTGACAGACACAGAGAGTATGTGATACATTACATTGCATGTGCATCATGTAACTCCTCTGACAGACACTGACATTATGTGATACATTACATTGCATGCGCATCATGTAACTCCTCTGACAGACACAGACAGTATGTGATACATTACATTGCATGCGCATCATGTAACTCCTCTGACAGACACAGACAGTATGTGATACATTACATTGCATGCGCATCATGTAACTCCTCTGACAGACACAGACAGTATGTGATACATTACATTGCATGCGCATCATGTAACTCCTCTGACAGACACAGACAGTATGTGATACATTACATTGCATGCGCATCATGTAACTCCTCTGACAGACACAGACAGTATGTGATAAATTAAATTGCATGGGAATCATGTAACTCCTCTGACAGACACAGACATTATGTGATACATTACATTGCATGCGCATCATGTAACTCCTCTGACAGACACAGACAGAATGTGATACATTACATTGCATGCGCATCATGTAACTCCCCTGACAGACACAGACAGTATGTGATACATTACATTGCATGCGCATCATGTAACTCCTCTGTCAGACACAGACAGTATGTGATACATTACATTGCATGCGCATCATGTAACTCCTCAGTCAGACACAGACAGTATGTGATACATTACATTGCATGCGTATCATGTAACTCCTCTGTCAGACACAGACAGAATGTGATACATTACATTGCATGCGCATCATGTAACTCCTCTGACAGACGCAGACAGTGTGTGATACATTACATTGCATGCGCATCATGTAACTCCTCTGTCAGACACAGACAGTGTGTGATACATTACATTGCATGTGCATCATGTAACTCCTCTGACAGACGCAGACAGTATGTGATACATTACATTGCATGCGCATCATGTAACTCCTCTGACAGACACAGACAGTGTGTGATACATTACATTGCATGCGCATCATGTAACTCCTCTGACAGACACAGAGAGTATGTGATACATTACATTGCATGTGCATCATGTAACTCCTCTGACAGACACAGACATTATGTGATACATTACATTGCATGCGCATCATGTAACTCCTCTGACAGACACAGACAGTATGTGATACATTACATTGCATGCGCATCATGTAACTCCTCTGACAGACACAGACAGTATGTGATACATTACATTGCATGCGCATCATGTAACTCCTCTGACAGACACAGACAGAATGTGATACATTACATTGCATGCACATCATGTAACTCCTCTGACAGACACACACAATATGTGATACATTACAATGCATGCGCATCATGTAACTCCTCTGTCAGACACAGACAGTATGTGATACATTACATTGCATGCGCATCATGTAACTCCTCTGACAGACACAGACCGTATGTGATACATTACATTGCATGTGCATCATGTAACTCCTCTGACAGACGCAGACAGAATGTGATACATTACATTGCATGTGCATCATGTAACTCCTCTGACAGACACAGACAGTATGTGATACATTACATTGCATGCACATCATTTAACTCCTCTGACAGACACAGACAGTATGTGATACATTACATTGCATGCGCATAATGTAACTCCTCTTACAGACACAGACAGTATGTGATACATTACATTGCATGCACATCATGTAACTCCTCTGACAGACAGTATGTGATACATTACATTGCATGCGCATCATGTAACTCCTCTGACAGACACAGACAGTATGTGATACATTACATTGCATGCGCATCATGTAACTCCTCTGACAGATGCAGACAGAATGTGATACATTACATTGCATGCGCATCATGTAACTCCTCTTGACAGACACAGACAGTTTGTGATACGTTACATTGCATGCGCATCATGTAACTCCTCTGACAGACACAGACAGTGTGTGATACATTACATTGCATGTGCATCATGTAACTCCTCTGGCAGACGCAGACAGAATGTGATACATTACATTGCATGCACATCATGTAATTCCTCTGACAGGCGCAGACAGTCTGTGATACATTACATTGCATGTGCATCATGTAACTCCTCTGACAGACACCGACAGTGTGTGATACATTACATTGCATGTGCATTATGTAACTCCTCTGACAGACACAGACATTATGTGATACATTACATTGCATGCGCATCATGTAACTCCTCTGACAGACAGTATGTGATACATTACATTGCATGCGCATCATGTAACTCCTCTGTCAGACACAGACAGTGTGTGATACATTACATTGCATGTGCATTATGTAACTCCTCTGACAGACGCAGACAGAATGTGATACATTACTTTGCATGCACATCATGTAATTTCTCTGACAGGCGCAGACAGTCTGTGATACATTACATTGCATGCGCATCATGTAACTCCTCTGACAGACACAGATAGTTTGTGATACGTTACATTGCATGCGCATCATGTAACTCCTCTGACAGACACAGACAGTATGTGATACATTACATTGCATGCACATCATGTAACTCCTCTGACAGACAGTATGTGATACATTACATTGCATGCGCATCATGTAACTCCTCTGACAGACACAGACAGTATGTGAAACATTACATTGCATGCGCATCATTTAACTCCTCTGACAGATGCAGACAGAATGTGATACATTACCTTGCATGCGCATCATGTAACTCCTCTGACAGACACAGACAGTTTGTGATATGTTACATTGCATGCACATCATGTAACTCCTCTGTCAGACGCAGACAGAATGTGATACATTACATTGCATGCGCATCCTGTAACTCCTCTGACAGACACAGACAGTATGTGATACATTACATTGCATGCGCATCTTGTAACTCCTCTGACAGACACAGACAGTATGTGATACATTACATTGCATGCGCATCATGTAACTCCTCTGACAGACACAGACAGTATATGATACATTACATTGCATGGGAATCATGTAACTCCTCTGACAGACACAGACATTATGTGATACATTACATTGCATGTGCATCATGTAACTCCTCTGACAGACACGGACAGTATGTGATACATTACATTGCATGTGCATCATGTAACTCCTCTGACAGACACAGACATTATGTGATACATTACATTGCATGCGCATAATGTAACTCCTCTGACAGACACAGACAGTATGTGATACATTACATTGCATGCGCATCATGTAACTCCTCTGACAGACACAGACAGTATGTGATACATTACATTGCATGCGCATCATGTAACTCCCCTGACAGACACAGACAGTATGTGATACATTACATTGCATGCGCATCATGTAACTCCTCTGTCAGACACAGACAGTATGTGATACATTACATTGCATGCGCATCATGTAACTCCTCAGTCAGACACAGACAGTATGTGATACATTACATTGCATGCGTATCATGTAACTCCTCTGTCAGACACAGACAGAATGTGATACATTACATTGCATGCGCATCATGTAACTCCTCTGACAGACGCAGACAGTGTGTGATACATTACATTGCATGCGCATCATGTAACTCCTCTGTCAGACACAGACAGTGTGTGATACATTACATTGCATGTGCATCATGTAACTCCTCTGACAGACGCAGACAGTATGTGATACATTACATTGCATGCGCATCATGTAACTCCTCTGACAGACACAGACAGTGTGTGATACATTACATTGCATGCGCATCATGTAACTCCTCTGACAGACACAGAGAGTATGTGATACATTACATTGCATGTGCATCATGTAACTCCTCTGACAGACACAGACATTATGTGATACATTACATTGCATGCGCATCATGTAACTCCTCTGACAGACACAGACAGTATGTGATACATTACATTGCATGCGCATCATGTAACTCCTCTGACAGACACAGACAGTATGTGATACATTACATTGCATGCGCATCATGTAACTCCTCTGACAGACACAGACAGAATGTGATACATTACATTGCATGCACATCATGTAACTCCTCTGACAGACACACACAATATGTGATACATTACATTGCATGCGCATCATGTAACTCCTCTGTCAGACACAGACAGTATGTGATACATTACATTGCATGCGCATCATGTAACTCCTCTGACAGACACAGACCGTATGTGATACATTACATTGCATGTGCATCATGTAACTCCTCTGACAGACGCAGACAGAATGTGATACATTACATTGCATGTGCATCATGTAACTCCTCTGACAGACACAGACAGTATGTGATACATTACATTGCATGCACATCATTTAACTCCTCTGACAGACACAGAGAGTATGTGATACATTACATTGCATGCGCATAATGTAACTCCTCTTACAGACACAGACAGTATGTGATACATTACATTGCATGCACATCATGTAACTCCTCTGACAGACAGTATGTGATACATTACATTGCATGCGCATCATGTAACTCCTCTGACAGACACAGACAGTATGTGATACATTACATTGCATGCGCATCATGTAACTCCTCTGACAGATGCAGACAGAATGTGATACATTACATTGCATGCGCATCATGTAACTCCTCTTGACAGACACAGACAGTTTGTGATACGTTACATTGCATGCGCATCATGTAACTCCTCTGACAGACACAGACAGTGTGTGATACATTACATTGCATGTGCATCATGTAACTCCTCTGGCAGACGCAGACAGAATGTGATACATTACATTGCATGCACATCATGTAATTCCTCTGACAGGCGCAGACAGTCTGTGATACATTACATTGCATGTGCATCATGTAACTCCTCTGACAGACACCGACAGTGTGTGATACATTACATTGCATGTGCATTATGTAACTCCTCTGACAGACACAGACATTATGTGATACATTACATTGCATGCGCATCATGTAACTCCTCTGACAGACAGTATGTGATACATTACATTGCATGCGCATCATGTAACTCCTCTGTCAGACACAGACAGTGTGTGATACATTACATTGCATGTGCATTATGTAACTCCTCTGACAGACGCAGACAGAATGTGATACATTACTTTGCATGCACATCATGTAATTTCTCTGACAGGCGCAGACAGTCTGTGATACATTACATTGCATGCGCATCATGTAACTCCTCTGACAGACACAGATAGTTTGTGATACGTTACATTGCATGCGCATCATGTAACTCCTCTGACAGACACAGACAGTATGTGATACATTACATTGCATGCACATCATGTAACTCCTCTGACAGACAGTATGTGATACATTACATTGCATGCGCATCATGTAACTCCTCTGACAGACACAGACAGTATGTGAAACATTACATTGCATGCGCATCATTTAACTCCTCTGACAGATGCAGACAGAATGTGATACATTACCTTGCATGCGCATCATGTAACTCCTCTGACAGACACAGACAGTTTGTGATATGTTACATTGCATGCACATCATGTAACTCCTCTGTCAGACGCAGACAGAATGTGATACATTACATTGCATGCGCATCCTGTAACTCCTCTGACAGACACAGACAGTATGTGATACATTACATTGCATGCGCATCTTGTAACTCCTCTGACAGACACAGACAGTATGTGATACATTACATTGCATGCGCATCATGTAACTCCTCTGACAGACACAGACAGTATATGATACATTACATTGCATGGGAATCATGTAACTCCTCTGACAGACACAGACATTATGTGATACATTACATTGCATGTGCATCATGTAACTCCTCTGACAGACACGGACAGTATGTGATACATTACATTGCATGTGCATCATGTAACTCCTCTGACAGACACAGACATTATGTGATACATTACATTGCATGCGCATCATGTAACTCCTCTGACAGACACAGACAGTATGTGATACATTACATTGCATGCGCATCATGTAACTCCTCTGACAGACACAGACAGTATGTGATACATTACATTGCATGCGCATCATGTAACTCCTTTGACAGACACAGACAGTATGTGATAAATTACATTGCATGTGCATCATGTAACTCCTCTGGCAGACGCAGACAGAATGTGATACATTACATTGCATGCACATCATGTAATTCCTCTGACAGGCGCAGACAGTCTGTGATACATTACATTGCATGTGCATCATGTAACTCCTCTGACAGACACAGACAGTGTGTGATACATTACATTGCATGTGCATCATGTAACTCCTCTGGCAGACGCAGACAGAATGTGATACATTACATTGCATGCACATCATGTAATTCCTCTGACAGGCGCAGACAGTCTGTGATACATTACATTGCATGTGCATCATGTAACTCCTCTGACAGACACAGACAGTGTGTGATACATTACATTGCATGTGCATTATGTAACTCCTCTGACAGACACAGACATTATGTGATACATTACATTGCATGCGCATCATGTAACTCCTCTGACAGACAGTATGTGATACATTACATTGCATGCGCATCATGTAACTCCTCTATCAGACACAGACAGTGTGTGATACATTACATTGCATGTGCATTATGTAACTCCTCTGACAGACGCAGACAGAATGTGATACATTACTTTGCATGCACATCATGTAATTTCTCTGACAGGCGCAGACAGTCTGTGATACATTACATTGCATGCGCATCATGTAACTCCTCTATCAGACACAGACAGTGTGTGATACATTACATTGCATGTGCATTATGTAACTCCTCTGACAGACGCAGACAGAATGTGATACATTACTTTGCATGCACATCATTTAACTCCTCTGACAGATGCAGACAGAATGTGATACATTACCTTGCATGCGCATCATGTAACTCCTCTGACAGACACAGACAGTATGTGATACATTACATTGCATGCGCATCATGTAACTCCTCTGACAGACACAGACAGTATGTGATAAATTAAATTGCATGGGAATCATGTAACTCCTCTGACAGACACAGACATTATGTGATACATTACATTGCATGCGCATCATGTAACTCCTCTGACAGACACAGACAGAATGTGATACATTACATTGCATGCGCATCATGTAACTCCCCTGACAGACACAGACAGTATGTGATACATTACATTGCATGCGCATCATGTAACTCCTCTGTCAGACACAGACAGTATGTGATACATTACATTGCATGCGCATCATGTAACTCCTCAGTCAGACACAGACAGTATGTGATACATTACATTGCATGCGTATCATGTAACTCCTCTGTCAGACACAGACAGAATGTGATACATTACATTGCATGCGCATCATGTAACTCCTCTGACAGACGCAGACAGTGTGTGATACATTACATTGCATGCGCATCATGTAACTCCTCTGTCAGACACAGACAGTGTGTGATACATTACATTGCATGTGCATCATGTAACTCCTCTGACAGACGCAGACAGTATGTGATACATTACATTGCATGCGCATCATGTAACTCCTCTGACAGACACAGACAGTGTGTGATACATTACATTGCATGCGCATCATGTAACTCCTCTGACAGACACAGAGAGTATGTGATACATTACATTGCATGTGCATCATGTAACTCCTCTGACAGACACAGACATTATGTGATACATTACATTGCATGCGCATCATGTAACTCCTCTGACAGACACAGACAGTATGTGATACATTACATTGCATGCGCATCATGTAACTCCTCTGACAGACACAGACAGTATGTGATACATTACATTGCATGCGCATCATGTAACTCCTCTGACAGACACAGACAGAATGTGATACATTACATTGCATGCACATCATGTAACTCCTCTGACAGACACACACAATATGTGATACATTACATTGCATGCGCATCATGTAACTCCTCTGTCAGACACAGACAGTATGTGATACATTACATTGCATGCGCATCATGTAACTCCTCTGACAGACACAGACCGTATGTGATACATTACATTGCATGTGCATCATGTAACTCCTCTGACAGACGCAGACAGAATGTGATACATTACATTGCATGTGCATCATGTAACTCCTCTGACAGACACAGACAGTATGTGATACATTACATTGCATGCACATCATTTAACTCCTCTGACAGACACAGACAGTATGTGATACATTACATTGCATGCGCATAATGTAACTCCTCTTACAGACACAGACAGTATGTGATACATTACATTGCATGCACATCATGTAACTCCTCTGACAGACAGTATGTGATACATTACATTGCATGCGCATCATGTAACTCCTCTGACAGACACAGACAGTATGTGATACATTACATTGCATGCGCATCATGTAACTCCTCTGACAGATGCAGACAGAATGTGATACATTACATTGCATGCGCATCATGTAACTCCTCTTGACAGACACAGACAGTTTGTGATACGTTACATTGCATGCGCATCATGTAACTCCTCTGACAGACACAGACAGTGTGTGATACATTACATTGCATGTGCATCATGTAACTCCTCTGGCAGACGCAGACAGAATGTGATACATTACATTGCATGCACATCATGTAATTCCTCTGACAGGCGCAGACAGTCTGTGATACATTACATTGCATGTGCATCATGTAACTCCTCTGACAGACACCGACAGTGTGTGATACATTACATTGCATGTGCATTATGTAACTCCTCTGACAGACACAGACATTATGTGATACATTACATTGCATGCGCATCATGTAACTCCTCTGACAGACAGTATGTGATACATTACATTGCATGCGCATCATGTAACTCCTCTGTCAGACACAGACAGTGTGTGATACATTACATTGCATGTGCATTATGTAACTCCTCTGACAGACGCAGACAGAATGTGATACATTACTTTGCATGCACATCATGTAATTTCTCTGACAGGCGCAGACAGTCTGTGATACATTACATTGCATGCGCATCATGTAACTCCTCTGACAGACACAGATAGTTTGTGATACGTTACATTGCATGCGCATCATGTAACTCCTCTGACAGACACAGACAGTATGTGATACATTACATTGCATGCACATCATGTAACTCCTCTGACAGACAGTATGTGATACATTACATTGCATGCGCATCATGTAACTCCTCTGACAGACACAGACAGTATGTGAAACATTACATTGCATGCGCATCATTTAACTCCTCTGACAGATGCAGACAGAATGTGATACATTACCTTGCATGCGCATCATGTAACTCCTCTGACAGACACAGACAGTTTGTGATATGTTACATTGCATGCACATCATGTAACTCCTCTGTCAGACGCAGACAGAATGTGATACATTACATTGCATGCGCATCCTGTAACTCCTCTGACAGACACAGACAGTATGTGATACATTACATTGCATGCGCATCTTGTAACTCCTCTGACAGACACAGACAGTATGTGATACATTACATTGCATGCGCATCATGTAACTCCTCTGACAGACACAGACAGTATATGATACATTACATTGCATGGGAATCATGTAACTCCTCTGACAGACACAGACATTATGTGATACATTACATTGCATGTGCATCATGTAACTCCTCTGACAGACACGGACAGTATGTGATACATTACATTGCATGTGCATCATGTAACTCCTCTGACAGACACAGACATTATGTGATACATTACATTGCATGCGCATCATGTAACTCCTCTGACAGACACAGACAGTATGTGATACATTACATTGCATGCGCATCATGTAACTCCTCTGACAGACACAGACAGTATGTGATACATTACATTGCATGCGCATCATGTAACTCCCCTGACAGACACAGACAGTATGTGATACATTACATTGCATGCGCATCATGTAACTCCTCTGTCAGACACAGACAGTATGTGATACATTACATTGCATGCGCATCATGTAACTCCTCAGTCAGACACAGACAGTATGTGATACATTACATTGCATGCGTATCATGTAACTCCTCTGTCAGACACAGACAGAATGTGATACATTACATTGCATGCGCATCATGTAACTCCTCTGACAGACGCAGACAGTGTGTGATACATTACATTGCATGCGCATCATGTAACTCCTCTGTCAGACACAGACAGTGTGTGATACATTACATTGCATGTGCATCATGTAACTCCTCTGACAGACGCAGACAGTATGTGATACATTACATTGCATGCGCATCATGTAACTCCTCTGACAGACACAGACAGTGTGTGATACATTACATTGCATGCGCATCATGTAACTCCTCTGACAGACACAGAGAGTATGTGATACATTACATTGCATGTGCATCATGTAACTCCTCTGACAGACACAGACATTATGTGATACATTACATTGCATGCGCATCATGTAACTCCTCTGACAGACACAGACAGTATGTGATACATTACATTGCATGCGCATCATGTAACTCCTCTGACAGACACAGACAGTATGTGATACATTACATTGCATGCGCATCATGTAACTCCTCTGACAGACACAGACAGAATGTGATACATTACATTGCATGCACATCATGTAACTCCTCTGACAGACACACACAATATGTGATACATTACATTGCATGCGCATCATGTAACTCCTCTGTCAGACACAGACAGTATGTGATACATTACATTGCATGCGCATCATGTAACTCCTCTGACAGACACAGACCGTATGTGATACATTACATTGCATGTGCATCATGTAACTCCTCTGACAGACGCAGACAGAATGTGATACATTACATTGCATGTGCATCATGTAACTCCTCTGACAGACACAGACAGTATGTGATACATTACATTGCATGCACATCATTTAACTCCTCTGACAGACACAGAGAGTATGTGATACATTACATTGCATGCGCATAATGTAACTCCTCTTACAGACACAGACAGTATGTGATACATTACATTGCATGCACATCATGTAACTCCTCTGACAGACAGTATGTGATACATTACATTGCATGCGCATCATGTAACTCCTCTGACAGACACAGACAGTATGTGATACATTACATTGCATGCGCATCATGTAACTCCTCTGACAGATGCAGACAGAATGTGATACATTACATTGCATGCGCATCATGTAACTCCTCTTGACAGACACAGACAGTTTGTGATACGTTACATTGCATGCGCATCATGTAACTCCTCTGACAGACACAGACAGTGTGTGATACATTACATTGCATGTGCATCATGTAACTCCTCTGGCAGACGCAGACAGAATGTGATACATTACATTGCATGCACATCATGTAATTCCTCTGACAGGCGCAGACAGTCTGTGATACATTACATTGCATGTGCATCATGTAACTCCTCTGACAGACACCGACAGTGTGTGATACATTACATTGCATGTGCATTATGTAACTCCTCTGACAGACACAGACATTATGTGATACATTACATTGCATGCGCATCATGTAACTCCTCTGACAGACAGTATGTGATACATTACATTGCATGCGCATCATGTAACTCCTCTGTCAGACACAGACAGTGTGTGATACATTACATTGCATGTGCATTATGTAACTCCTCTGACAGACGCAGACAGAATGTGATACATTACTTTGCATGCACATCATGTAATTTCTCTGACAGGCGCAGACAGTCTGTGATACATTACATTGCATGCGCATCATGTAACTCCTCTGACAGACACAGATAGTTTGTGATACGTTACATTGCATGCGCATCATGTAACTCCTCTGACAGACACAGACAGTATGTGATACATTACATTGCATGCACATCATGTAACTCCTCTGACAGACAGTATGTGATACATTACATTGCATGCGCATCATGTAACTCCTCTGACAGACACAGACAGTATGTGAAACATTACATTGCATGCGCATCATTTAACTCCTCTGACAGATGCAGACAGAATGTGATACATTACCTTGCATGCGCATCATGTAACTCCTCTGACAGACACAGACAGTTTGTGATATGTTACATTGCATGCACATCATGTAACTCCTCTGTCAGACGCAGACAGAATGTGATACATTACATTGCATGCGCATCCTGTAACTCCTCTGACAGACACAGACAGTATGTGATACATTACATTGCATGCGCATCTTGTAACTCCTCTGACAGACACAGACAGTATGTGATACATTACATTGCATGCGCATCATGTAACTCCTCTGACAGACACAGACAGTATATGATACATTACATTGCATGGGAATCATGTAACTCCTCTGACAGACACAGACATTATGTGATACATTACATTGCATGTGCATCATGTAACTCCTCTGACAGACACGGACAGTATGTGATACATTACATTGCATGTGCATCATGTAACTCCTCTGACAGACACAGACATTATGTGATACATTACATTGCATGCGCATCATGTAACTCCTCTGACAGACACAGACAGTATGTGATACATTACATTGCATGCGCATCATGTAACTCCTCTGACAGACACAGACAGTATGTGATACATTACATTGCATGCGCATCATGTAACTCCTTTGACAGACACAGACAGTATGTGATAAATTACATTGCATGTGCATCATGTAACTCCTCTGGCAGACGCAGACAGAATGTGATACATTACATTGCATGCACATCATGTAATTCCTCTGACAGGCGCAGACAGTCTGTGATACATTACATTGCATGTGCATCATGTAACTCCTCTGACAGACACAGACAGTGTGTGATACATTACATTGCATGTGCATCATGTAACTCCTCTGGCAGACGCAGACAGAATGTGATACATTACATTGCATGCACATCATGTAATTCCTCTGACAGGCGCAGACAGTCTGTGATACATTACATTGCATGTGCATCATGTAACTCCTCTGACAGACACAGACAGTGTGTGATACATTACATTGCATGTGCATTATGTAACTCCTCTGACAGACACAGACATTATGTGATACATTACATTGCATGCGCATCATGTAACTCCTCTGACAGACAGTATGTGATACATTACATTGCATGCGCATCATGTAACTCCTCTATCAGACACAGACAGTGTGTGATACATTACATTGCATGTGCATTATGTAACTCCTCTGACAGACGCAGACAGAATGTGATACATTACTTTGCATGCACATCATGTAATTTCTCTGACAGGCGCAGACAGTCTGTGATACATTACATTGCATGCGCATCATGTAACTCCTCTGACAGACACAGATAGTTTGTGATACGTTACATTGCATGCGCATCATGTAACTCCTCTGACAGACACAGACAGTATGTGATACATTACATTGCATGCACATCATGTAACTCCTCTGACAGACAGTATGTGATACATTACATTGCATGCGCATCATGTAACTCCTCTGACAGACACAGACAGTATGTGATACATTACATTGCATGCGCATCATTTAACTCCTCTGACAGATGCAGACAGAATGTGATACATTACCTTGCATGCGCATCATGTAACTCCTCTGACAGACACAGACAGTTTGTGATATGTTACATTGCATGCACATCATGTAACTCCTCTGTCAGACGCAGACAGAATGTGATACATTACATTGCATGCGCATCCTGTAACTCCTCTGACAGACACAGACAGTATGTGATACATTACATTGCATGCGCATCATGTAACTCCTCTGACAGACACAGACAGTATGTGATACATTACATTGCATGCGCATCATGTAAACCCTCTGACAGACACAGACAGTATATGATACATTACATTGCATGGGAATCATGTAACTCCTCTGACAGACACAGACATTATGTGATACATTACATTGCATGCGCATCATGTAACTCCTCTGACAGACACGGACAGTATGTGATACATTACATTGCATGTGCATCATGTAACTCCTCTGACAGACACAGACATTATGTGATACATTACATTGCATGCGCATCATGTAACTCCTCTGACAGACACAGACAGTATGTAATACATTACATTGCATGCGCATCATGTAACTCCTCTGACAGACACAGACAGTATGTGATACATTACATTGCATGCGCATCATGTAACTCCTTTGACAGACACAGACAGTATGTGATAAATTACATTGCATGGGAATCATGGAACTCCTCTGACAGACACAGACATTATGTGATACATTTCATTGCATGCGCATCATGTAACTCCTCTGACAGACACAGACAGAATGTGATACATTACATTGCATGCGCATCATGTCACTCCTCTGTCAGACACAGACAGTACGTGATACATTACATTGCATGCGTATCATGTAACTCCTCTGTCAGACACAGACAGTATGTGATACATTACATTGCATGCGCATCATGTAACTCCTCAGTCAGACACAGACAGTACGTGATACATTACATTGCATGCGTATCATGTAACTCCTCTGTCAGACACAGACAGAATGTGATACATTACATTGCATGCGCATCATGTAACTCCTCTGACAGACGCAGACAGTGTGTGATACATTACATTGCATGCGCATCATGTAACTCCTCTGACAGAAACAGACAGAATGTGATACATTACATTGCACGTGCATCATGTAACTCCTCTGACAGACGCAGACAGTATGTGATACATTACATTGCATGCGCATCATGTAACTCCTCTGTCAGACACAGACAGTGTGTGATACTTTACATTGCATGTGCATCATGTAACTCCTCTGACAGACGCAGACAGTATGTGATACATTACATTGCATGTGCATCATGTAACTCCTCTGACAGACAGTATGTGATACATTACATTGCATGCGCATCATGTAACTCCTCTGACAGACACAGACAGTATGTGATACATTACATTGCATCCGCATCATGTAACTCCTCAGTCAGACACAGACAGTACGTGATACATTACATTGCATGCGTATCATGTAACTCCTCTGTCAGACACAGACAGTATGTGATACATTACATTGCATGCGCATCATGTAACTCCTCAGTCAGACACAGACAGTACGTGATACATTACATTGCATGCGTATCATGTAACTCCTCTGTCAGACACAGACAGAATGTGATACATTACATTGCATGCGCATCATGTAACTCCTCTGACAGACGCAGACAGTGTGTGATACATTACATTGCATGCGCATCATGTAACTCCTCTGACAGAAACAGACAGAATGTGATATATTACATTGCACGTGCATCATGTAACTCCTCTGACAGACGCAGACAGAATGTGATATAATTACATTGCATGCACATCATGTAATTCCTCTGACAGGCGCAGACAGTCTGTGATACATTACATTGCATGCGCATCATGTAATGCCTCTGACAGACACAGACAGTGTGTGATACATTACATTGCATGTGCATCATGTAACTCCTCTGACAGACACAGACAGTATGTGATACATTACATTGCATGCGCATCATGTAACTCCTCAGTCAGACACAAACAGTACGTGATACATTACATTGCATGCGTATCATGTAACTCCTCTGTCAGACACAGACAGAATGTGATACATTACATTGCATGCGCATCATGTAACTCCTCTGACAGACGCAGACAGTGTGTGATACATTACATTGCATGCGCATCATGTAACTCCTCTGACAGACGCAGACAGTATGTGATACATTACATTGCATGTGCATCATGTAACTCCTCTGACAGACAGTATGTGATACATTACATTGCATGCGCATCATGTAACTCCTCTGACAGACACAGACAATATGTGATACATTACATTGCATCCGCATCATGTAACTCCTCAGTCAGACACAGACAGTACGTGATACATTACATTGCATGCGTATCATGTAACTCCTCTGTCAGACACAGACAGTATGTGATACATTACATTGCATGCGCATCATGTAACTCCTCAGTCAGACACAGACAGTACGTGATACATTACATTGCATGCGTATCATGTAACTCCTCTGTCAGACACAGACAGAATGTGATACATTACATTGCATGCGCATCATGTAACTCCTCTGACAGACGCAGACAGTATGTGATACATTACATTGCATGCGCATCATGTAACTCCTCTGACAGAAACAGACAGAATGTGATATATTACATTTCACGTGCATCATGTAACTCCTCTGACAGACGCAGACAGAATGTGATATAATTACATTGCATGCACATCATGTAATTCCTCTGACAGGCGCAGACAGTCTGTGATACATTACATTGCATGCGCATCATGTAATGCCTCTGACAGACACAGACAGTGTGTGATACATTACTTTGCATGTGCATCATGTAACTCCTCTGACAGACACAGACAGTATGTGATACATTACATTGCATGCGCATCATGTAACTCCTCTGACAGACAGTATGTGATACATTACATTGCATGCGCATCATGTAACTCCTCTGACAGACGCAGACAGTATGTGATACATTACATTGCATGCGCATCATGTAACTCCTCTGTCAGACACAGACAGTGTGTGATACATTACATTGCATGTGCATCATGTAACTCCTCTGACAGACACAGACAGTATGTGATACATTACATTGCATGCACATCATGTAACTCCTCTGACAGACAGTATGTGATACATTACATTGCATGCGCATCATGTAACTCCTCTGACAGACACAGACAGTATGTGATACATTACATTGCATGCGCATCATTTAACTCCTCTGACAGATGCAGACAGAATGTGATACATTACCTTGCATGCGCATCATGTAAGTCCTCTGACAGACACAGACAGTTTGTGATATGTTACATTGCATGCACATCATGTAACTCCTCTGTCAGACGCAGACAGAATGTGATACATTACATTGCATGCACATCATGTAATTCCTCTGACAGGCGCAGACAGTCTGTGATACATTACATTGCATGTGCATCATGTAACTCCTCTGACAGACACAGACAGTGTGTGATACATTACATTGCATGTGCATCATGTAACTCCTCTGGCAGACGCAGACAGAATGTGATACATTACATTGCATGCACATCATGTAATTCCTCTGACAGGCGCAGACAGTCTGTGATACATTACATTGCATGTGCATCCTGTAACTCCTCTGACAGACACAGACAGTGTGTGATACATTACATTGCATGTGCATTATGTAACTCCTCTGACAGACACAGACATTATGTGATACATTACATTGCATGCGCATCATGTAACTCCTCTGACAGACAGTATGTGAAACATTACATTGCATGCGCATCATGTAACTCCTCTATCAGACACAGACAG
This sequence comes from Ascaphus truei, assembly GCF_040206685.1. NCBI lineage: Eukaryota > Metazoa > Chordata > Amphibia > Anura > Ascaphidae > Ascaphus > Ascaphus truei. The sequence goes on along the minus strand of NC_134486.1, from coordinate 5,551,939 downwards.
TGTGTGATACATTACATTGCATGTGCATTATGTAACTCCTCTGACAGACGCAGACAGAATGTGATACATTACTTTGCATGCACATCATGTAACTCCTCTGACAGACGCAGACAGTGTGTGATACATTACATTGCATGCGCATCATGTAACTCCTCTGACAGAAACAGACAGAATGTGATACATTACATTGCACGTGCATCATGTAACTCCTCTGACAGACGCAGACAGTATGTGATACATTACATTGCATGCGCATCATGTAACTCCTCTGTCAGACACAGACAGTGTGTGATACTTTACATTGCATGTGCATCATGTAACTCCTCTGACAGACGCAGACAGTATGTGATACATTACATTGCATGTGCATCATGTAACTCCTCTGACAGACAGTATGTGATACATTACATTGCATGCGCATCATGTAACTCCTCTGACAGACACAGACAGTATGTGATACATTACATTGCATCCGCATCATGTAACTCCTCAGTCAGACACAGACAGTACGTGATACATTACATTGCATGCGTATCATGTAACTCCTCTGTCAGACACAGACAGTATGTGATACATTACATTGCATGCGCATCATGTAACTCCTCAGTCAGACACAGACAGTACGTGATACATTACATTGCATGCGTATCATGTAACTCCTCTGTCAGACACAGACAGAATGTGATACATTACATTGCATGCGCATCATGTAACTCCTCTGACAGACGCAGACAGTGTGTGATACATTACATTGCATGCGCATCATGTAACTCCTCTGACAGAAACAGACAGAATGTGATATATTACATTGCACGTGCATCATGTAACTCCTCTGACAGACGCAGACAGAATGTGATATAATTACATTGCATGCACATCATGTAATTCCTCTGACAGGCGCAGACAGTCTGTGATACATTACATTGCATGCGCATCATGTAATACCTCTGACAGACACAGACAGTGTGTGATACATTACATTGCATGTGCATCATGTAACTCCTCTGACAGACACAGACAGTATGTGATACATTACATTGCATGCGCATCATGTAACTCCTCAGTCAGACACAAACAGTACGTGATACATTACATTGCATGCGTATCATGTAACTCCTCTGTCAGACACAGACAGAATGTGATACATTACATTGCATGCGCATCATGTAACTCCTCTGACAGACGCAGACAGTGTGTGATACATTACATTGCATGCGCATCATGTAACTCCTCTGACAGACGCAGACAGTATGTGATACATTACATTGCATGTGCATCATGTAACTCCTCTGACAGACAGTATGTGATACATTACATTGCATGCGCATCATGTAACTCCTCTGACAGACACAGACAATATGTGATACATTACATTGCATCCGCATCATGTAACTCCTCAGTCAGACACAGACAGTACGTGATACATTACATTGCATGCGTATCATGTAACTCCTCTGTCAGACACAGACAGTATGTGATACATTACATTGCATGCGCATCATGTAACTCCTCAGTCAGACACAGACAGTACGTGATACATTACATTGCATGCGTATCATGTAACTCCTCTGTCAGACACAGACAGAATGTGATACATTACATTGCATGCGCATCATGTAACTCCTCTGACAGACGCAGACAGTGTGTGATACATTACATTGCATGCGCATCATGTAACTCCTCTGACAGAAACAGACAGAATGTGATATATTACATTGCACGTGCATCATGTAACTCCTCTGACAGACGCAGACAGAATGTGATATAATTACATTGCATGCACATCATGTAATTCCTCTGACAGGCGCAGACAGTCTGTGATACATTACATTGCATGCGCATCATGTAATGCCTCTGACAGACACAGACAGTGTGTGATACATTACATTGCATGTGCATCATGTAACTCCTCTGACAGACACAGACAGTATGTGATACATTACATTGCATGCGCATCATGTAACTCCTCTGACAGACAGTATGTGATACATTACATTGCATGCGCATCATGTAACTCCTCTGACAGACGCAGACAGTATGTGATACATTACATTGCATGCGCATCATGTAACTCCTCTGTCAGACACAGACAGTGTGTGATACATTACATTGCATGTGCATCATGTAACTCCTCTGACAGACACAGACAGTATGTGATACATTACATTGCATGCACATCATGTAACTCCTCTGACAGACAGTATGTGATACATTACATTGCATGCGCATCATGTAACTCCTCTGACAGACACAGACAGTATGTGATACATTACATTGCATGCGCATCATTTAACTCCTCTGACAGATGCAGACAGAATGTGATACATTACCTTGCATGCGCATCATGTAAGTCCTCTGACAGACACAGACAGTTTGTGATATGTTACATTGCATGCACATCATGTAACTCCTCTGTCAGACGCAGACAGAATGTGATACATTACATTGCATGCGCATCCTGTAACTCCTCTGACAGACACAGACAGTATGTGATACATTACATTGCATGCGCATCATGTAACTCCTCTGACAGACACAGACAGTATGTGATACATTACATTGCATGCGCATCATGTAAACCCTCTGACAGACACAGACAGTATATGATACATTACATTGCATGGGAATCATGTAACTCCTCTGACAGACACAGACATTATGTGATACATTACATTGCATGCGCATCATGTAACTCCTCTGACAGACACGGACAGTATGTGATACATTACATTGCATGTGCATCATGTAACTCCTCTGACAGACACAGACATTATGTGATACATTACATTGCATGCGCATCATGTAACTCCTCTGACAGACACAGACAGTATGTGATACATTACATTGCATGCGCATCATGTAACTCCTCTGACAGACACAGACAGTATGTGATACATTACATTGCATGGGAATCATGGAACTCCTCTGACAGACACAGACATTATGTGATACATTTCATTGCATGCGCATCATGTAACTCCTCTGACAGACACAGACAGAATGTGATACATTACATTGCATGCACATCATGTAACTCCTCTGACAGACACATACAGTATGTGATACATTACATTGCATGCGCATCATGTAACTCCTCTGACAGACACAGACAGTATGTGATACATTACATTGCATGCGCATCATGTCACTCCTCTGTCAGACACAGACAGTACGTGATACATTACATTGCATGCGTATCATGTAACTCCTCTGTCAGACACAGACAGTATGTGATACATTACATTGCATGCGCATCATGTAACTCCTCAGTCAGACACAGACAGTATGTGATACATTACATTGCATGCGCATCATGTAACTCCTCAGTCAGACACAGACAGTACGTGATACATTACATTGCATGCGTATCATGTAACTCCTCTGTCAGACACAGAGAGTATGTGATACATTACATTGCATGCGCATCATGTAACTCCTCAGTCAGACACAGACAGTACGTGATACATTACATTGCATGCGCATCATGTAACTCCTTTGACAGACACAGACAGTATGTGATAAATTACATTGCATGGGAATCATGGAACTCCTCTGACAGACACAGACATTATGTGATACATTTCATTGCATGCGCATCATGTAACTCCTCTGACAGACACAGACAGAATGTGATACATTACATTGCATGCGCATCATGTAACTCCTCTGACAGACAGTATGTGATACATTACATTGCATGCGCATCATGTAACTCCTCTGACAGACACAGACAGTATGTGATACATTACATTGCATCCGCATCATGTAACTCCTCAGTCAGACACAGACAGTACGTGATACATTACATTGCATGCGCATCATGTAACTCCTCTGACAGACAGTATGTGATACATTACATTGCATGCGCATCATGTAACTCCTCAGTCAGACACAGACAGTACGTGATACATTACATTGCATGCGTATCATGTAACTCCTCTGTCAGACACAGACAGAATGTGATACATTACATTGCATGCGCATCATGTAACTCCTCTGACAGACGCAGACAGTGTGTGATACATTACATTGCATGCGCATCATGTAACTCCTCTGACAGAAACAGACAGAATGTGATATATTACATTGCACGTGCATCATGTAACTCCTCTGACAGACGCAGACAGAATGTGATATAATTACATTGCATGCACATCATGTAATTCCTCTGACAGGCGCAGACAGTCTGTGATACATTACATTGCATGCGCATCATGTAATGCCTCTGACAGACACAGACAGTGTGTGATACATTACATTGCATGTGCATCATGTAACTCCTCTGACAGACACAGACAGTATGTGATACATTACATTGCATGCGCATCATGTAACTCCTCAGTCAGACACAAACAGTACGTGATACATTACATTGCATGCGTATCATGTAACTCCTCTGTCAGACACAGACAGAATGTGATACATTACATTGCATGCGCATCATGTAACTCCTCTGACAGACGCAGACAGTGTGTGATACATTACATTGCATGCGCATCATGTAACTCCTCTGACAGACGCAGACAGTATGTGATACATTACATTGCATGTGCATCATGTAACTCCTCTGACAGACAGTATGTGATACATTACATTGCATGCGCATCATGTAACTCCTCTGACAGACACAGACAATATGTGATACATTACATTGCATCCGCATCATGTAACTCCTCAGTCAGACACAGACAGTACGTGATACATTACATTGCATGCGTATCATGTAACTCCTCTGTCAGACACAGACAGTATGTGATACATTACATTGCATGCGCATCATGTAACTCCTCAGTCAGACACAGACAGTACGTGATACATTACATTGCATGCGTATCATGTAACTCCTCTGTCAGACACAGACAGAATGTGATACATTACATTGCATGCGCATCATGTAACTCCTCTGACAGACGCAGACAGTATGTGATACATTACATTGCATGCGCATCATGTAACTCCTCTGACAGAAACAGACAGAATGTGATATATTACATTTCACGTGCATCATGTAACTCCTCTGACAGACGCAGACAGAATGTGATATAATTACATTGCATGCACATCATGTAATTCCTCTGACAGGCGCAGACAGTCTGTGATACATTACATTGCATGCGCATCATGTAATGCCTCTGACAGACACAGACAGTGTGTGATACATTACTTTGCATGTGCATCATGTAACTCCTCTGACAGACACAGACAGTATGTGATACATTACATTGCATGCGCATCATGTAACTCCTCTGACAGACAGTATGTGATACATTACATTGCATGCGCATCATGTAACTCCTCTGACAGACGCAGACAGTATGTGATACATTACATTGCATGCGCATCATGTAACTCCTCTGTCAGACACAGACAGTGTGTGATACATTACATTGCATGTGCATCATGTAACTCCTCTGACAGACACAGACAGTATGTGATACATTACATTGCATGCACATCATGTAACTCCTCTGACAGACAGTATGTGATACATTACATTGCATGCGCATCATGTAACTCCTCTGACAGACACAGACAGTATGTGATACATTACATTGCATGCGCATCATTTAACTCCTCTGACAGATGCAGACAGAATGTGATACATTACCTTGCATGCGCATCATGTAAGTCCTCTGACAGACACAGACAGTTTGTGATATGTTACATTGCATGCACATCATGTAACTCCTCTGTCAGACGCAGACAGAATGTGATACATTACATTGCATGCACATCATGTAATTCCTCTGACAGGCGCAGACAGTCTGTGATACATTACATTGCATGTGCATCATGTAACTCCTCTGACAGACACAGACAGTGTGTGATACATTACATTGCATGTGCATCATGTAACTCCTCTGGCAGACGCAGACAGAATGTGATACATTACATTGCATGCACATCATGTAATTCCTCTGACAGGCGCAGACAGTCTGTGATACATTACATTGCATGTGCATCCTGTAACTCCTCTGACAGACACAGACAGTGTGTGATACATTACATTGCATGTGCATTATGTAACTCCTCTGACAGACACAGACATTATGTGATACATTACATTGCATGCGCATCATGTAACTCCTCTGACAGACAGTATGTGAAACATTACATTGCATGCGCATCATGTAACTCCTCTATCAGACACAGACAGTGTGTGATACATTACATTGCATGTGCATTATGTAACTCCTCTGACAGACGCAGACAGAATGTGATACATTACTTTGCATGCACATCATGTAACTCCTCTGACAGACGCAGACAGTGTGTGATACATTACATTGCATGCGCATCATGTAACTCCTCTGACAGAAACAGACAGAATGTGATACATTACATTGCACGTGCATCATGTAACTCCTCTGACAGACGCAGACAGTATGTGATACATTACATTGCATGCGCATCATGTAACTCCTCTGTCAGACACAGACAGTGTGTGATACTTTACATTGCATGTGCATCATGTAACTCCTCTGACAGACGCAGACAGTATGTGATACATTACATTGCATGTGCATCATGTAACTCCTCTGACAGACAGTATGTGATACATTACATTGCATGCGCATCATGTAACTCCTCTGACAGACACAGACAGTATGTGATACATTACATTGCATCCGCATCATGTAACTCCTCAGTCAGACACAGACAGTACGTGATACATTACATTGCATGCGTATCATGTAACTCCTCTGTCAGACACAGACAGTATGTGATACATTACATTGCATGCGCATCATGTAACTCCTCAGTCAGACACAGACAGTACGTGATACATTACATTGCATGCGTATCATGTAACTCCTCTGTCAGACACAGACAGAATGTGATACATTACATTGCATGCGCATCATGTAACTCCTCTGACAGACGCAGACAGTGTGTGATACATTACATTGCATGCGCATCATGTAACTCCTCTGACAGAAACAGACAGAATGTGATATATTACATTGCACGTGCATCATGTAACTCCTCTGACAGACGCAGACAGAATGTGATATAATTACATTGCATGCACATCATGTAATTCCTCTGACAGGCGCAGACAGTCTGTGATACATTACATTGCATGCGCATCATGTAATACCTCTGACAGACACAGACAGTGTGTGATACATTACATTGCATGTGCATCATGTAACTCCTCTGTCAGACACAGACAGTGTGTGATACATTACATTGCATGTGCATCATGTAACTCCTCTGACAGACACAGACAGTATGTGATACATTACATTGCATGCACATCATGTAACTCCTCTGACAGACAGTATGTGATACATTACATTGCATGCGCATCATGTAACTCCTCTGACAGACACAGACAGTATGTGATACATTACATTGCATGCGCATCATTTAACTCCTCTGACAGATGCAGACAGAATGTGATACATTACCTTGCATGCGCATCATGTAAGTCCTCTGACAGACACAGACAGTTTGTGATATGTTACATTGCATGCACATCATGTAACTCCTCTGTCAGACGCAGACAGAATGTGATACATTACATTGCATGCACATCATGTAATTCCTCTGACAGGCGCAGACAGTCTGTGATACATTACATTGCATGTGCATCATGTAACTCCTCTGACAGACACAGACAGTGTGTGATACATTACATTGCATGTGCATCATGTAACTCCTCTGGCAGACGCAGACAGAATGTGATACATTACATTGCATGCACATCATGTAATTCCTCTGACAGGCGCAGACAGTCTGTGATACATTACATTGCATGTGCATCCTGTAACTCCTCTGACAGACACAGACAGTGTGTGATACATTACATTGCATGTGCATTATGTAACTCCTCTGACAGACACAGACATTATGTGATACATTACATTGCATGCGCATCATGTAACTCCTCTGACAGACAGTATGTGAAACATTACATTGCATGCGCATCATGTAACTCCTCTATCAGACACAGACAGTGTGTGATACATTACATTGCATGTGCATTATGTAACTCCTCTGACAGACGCAGACAGAATGTGATACATTACTTTGCATGCACATCATGTAACTCCTCTGACAGACGCAGACAGTGTGTGATACATTACATTGCATGCGCATCATGTAACTCCTCTGACAGAAACAGACAGAATGTGATACATTACATTGCACGTGCATCATGTAACTCCTCTGACAGACGCAGACAGTATGTGATACATTACATTGCATGCGCATCATGTAACTCCTCTGTCAGACACAGACAGTGTGTGATACTTTACATTGCATGTGCATCATGTAACTCCTCTGACAGACGCAGACAGTATGTGATACATTACATTGCATGTGCATCATGTAACTCCTCTGACAGACAGTATGTGATACATTACATTGCATGCGCATCATGTAACTCCTCTGACAGACACAGACAGTATGTGATACATTACATTGCATCCGCATCATGTAACTCCTCAGTCAGACACAGACAGTACGTGATACATTACATTGCATGCGTATCATGTAACTCCTCTGTCAGACACAGACAGTATGTGATACATTACATTGCATGCGCATCATGTAACTCCTCAGTCAGACACAGACAGTACGTGATACATTACATTGCATGCGTATCATGTAACTCCTCTGTCAGACACAGACAGAATGTGATACATTACATTGCATGCGCATCATGTAACTCCTCTGACAGACGCAGACAGTGTGTGATACATTACATTGCATGCGCATCATGTAACTCCTCTGACAGAAACAGACAGAATGTGATATATTACATTGCACGTGCATCATGTAACTCCTCTGACAGACGCAGACAGAATGTGATATAATTACATTGCATGCACATCATGTAATTCCTCTGACAGGCGCAGACAGTCTGTGATACATTACATTGCATGCGCATCATGTAATACCTCTGACAGACACAGACAGTGTGTGATACATTACATTGCATGTGCATCATGTAACTCCTCTGACAGACACAGACAGTATGTGATACATTACATTGCATGCGCATCATGTAACTCCTCAGTCAGACACAAACAGTACGTGATACATTACATTGCATGCGTATCATGTAACTCCTCTGTCAGACACAGACAGAATGTGATACATTACATTGCATGCGCATCATGTAACTCCTCTGACAGACGCAGACAGTGTGTGATACATTACATTGCATGCGCATCATGTAACTCCTCTGACAGACGCAGACAGTATGTGATACATTACATTGCATGTGCATCATGTAACTCCTCTGACAGACAGTATGTGATACATTACATTGCATGCGCATCATGTAACTCCTCTGACAGACACAGACAATATGTGATACATTACATTGCATCCGCATCATGTAACTCCTCAGTCAGACACAGACAGTACGTGATACATTACATTGCATGCGTATCATGTAACTCCTCTGTCAGACACAGACAGTATGTGATACATTACATTGCATGCGCATCATGTAACTCCTCAGTCAGACACAGACAGTACGTGATACATTACATTGCATGCGTATCATGTAACTCCTCTGTCAGACACAGACAGAATGTGATACATTACATTGCATGCGCATCATGTAACTCCTCTGACAGACGCAGACAGTGTGTGATACATTACATTGCATGCGCATCATGTAACTCCTCTGACAGAAACAGACAGAATGTGATATATTACATTGCACGTGCATCATGTAACTCCTCTGACAGACGCAGACAGAATGTGATATAATTACATTGCATGCACATCATGTAATTCCTCTGACAGGCGCAGACAGTCTGTGATACATTACATTGCATGCGCATCATGTAATGCCTCTGACAGACACAGACAGTGTGTGATACATTACATTGCATGTGCATCATGTAACTCCTCTGACAGACACAGACAGTATGTGATACATTACATTGCATGCGCATCATGTAACTCCTCTGACAGACAGTATGTGATACATTACATTGCATGCGCATCATGTAACTCCTCTGACAGACGCAGACAGTATGTGATACATTACATTGCATGCGCATCATGTAACTCCTCTGTCAGACACAGACAGTGTGTGATACATTACATTGCATGTGCATCATGTAACTCCTCTGACAGACACAGACAGTATGTGATACATTACATTGCATGCACATCATGTAACTCCTCTGACAGACAGTATGTGATACATTACATTGCATGCGCATCATGTAACTCCTCTGACAGACACAGACAGTATGTGATACATTACATTGCATGCGCATCATTTAACTCCTCTGACAGATGCAGACAGAATGTGATACATTACCTTGCATGCGCATCATGTAAGTCCTCTGACAGACACAGACAGTTTGTGATATGTTACATTGCATGCACATCATGTAACTCCTCTGTCAGACGCAGACAGAATGTGATACATTACATTGCATGCGCATCCTGTAACTCCTCTGACAGACACAGACAGTATGTGATACATTACATTGCATGCGCATCATGTAACTCCTCTGACAGACACAGACAGTATGTGATACATTACATTGCATGCGCATCATGTAAACCCTCTGACAGACACAGACAGTATATGATACATTACATTGCATGGGAATCATGTAACTCCTCTGACAGACACAGACATTATGTGATACATTACATTGCATGCGCATCATGTAACTCCTCTGACAGACACGGACAGTATGTGATACATTACATTGCATGTGCATCATGTAACTCCTCTGACAGACACAGACATTATGTGATACATTACATTGCATGCGCATCATGTAACTCCTCTGACAGACACAGACAGTATGTGATACATTACATTGCATGCGCATCATGTAACTCCTCTGACAGACACAGACAGTATGTGATACATTACATTGCATGGGAATCATGGAACTCCTCTGACAGACACAGACATTATGTGATACATTTCATTGCATGCGCATCATGTAACTCCTCTGACAGACACAGACAGAATGTGATACATTACATTGCATGCACATCATGTAACTCCTCTGACAGACACATACAGTATGTGATACATTACATTGCATGCGCATCATGTAACTCCTCTGACAGACACAGACAGTATGTGATACATTACATTGCATGCGCATCATGTCACTCCTCTGTCAGACACAGACAGTACGTGATACATTACATTGCATGCGTATCATGTAACTCCTCTGTCAGACACAGACAGTATGTGATACATTACATTGCATGCGCATCATGTAACTCCTCAGTCAGACACAGACAGTATGTGATACATTACATTGCATGCGCATCATGTAACTCCTCAGTCAGACACAGACAGTACGTGATACATTACATTGCATGCGTATCATGTAACTCCTCTGTCAGACACAGAGAGTATGTGATACATTACATTGCATGCGCATCATGTAACTCCTCAGTCAGACACAGACAGTACGTGATACATTACATTGCATGCGCATCATGTAACTCCTTTGACAGACACAGACAGTATGTGATAAATTACATTGCATGGGAATCATGGAACTCCTCTGACAGACACAGACATTATGTGATACATTTCATTGCATGCGCATCATGTAACTCCTCTGACAGACACAGACAGAATGTGATACATTACATTGCATGCACATCATGTAACTCCTCTGACAGACACATACAGTATGTGATACATTACATTGCATGCGCATCATGTAACTCCTCTGACAGACACAGACAGTATGTGATACATTACATTGCATGCGCATCATGTCACTCCTCTGTCAGACACAGACAGTACGTGATACATTACATTGCATGCGTATCATGTAACTCCTCTGTCAGACACAGACAGTATGTGATACATTACATTGCATGCGCATCATGTAACTCCTCAGTCAGACACAGACAGTATGTGATACATTACATTGCATCCGCATCATGTAACTCCTCAGTCAGACACAGACAGTACGTGATACATTACATTGCATGCGTATCATGTAACTCCTCTGTCAGACACAGACAGTATGTGATACATTACATTGCATGCGCATCATGTAACTCCTCAGTCAGACACAGACAGTACGTGATACATTACATTGCATGCGTATCATGTAACTCCTCTGTCAGACACAGACAGAATGTGATACATTACATTGCATGCGCATCATGTAACTCCTCTGACAGACGCAGACAGTGTGTGATACATTACATTGCATGCGCATCATGTAACTCCTCTGACAGAAACAGACAGAATGTGATACATTACATTGCACGTGCATCATGTAACTCCTCTGACAGACGCAGACAGTATGTGATACATTACATTGCATGCGCATCATGTAACTCCTCTGTCAGACACAGACAGTGTGTGATACTTTACATTGCATGTGCATCATGTAACTCCTCTGACAGACGCAGACAGTATGTGATACATTACATTGCATGTGCATCATGTAACTCCTCTGACAGACAGTATGTGATACATTACATTGCATGCGCATCATGTAACTCCTCTGACAGACACAGACAGTATGTGATACATTACATTGCATCCGCATCATGTAACTCCTCAGTCAGACACAGACAGTACGTGATACATTACATTGCATGCGTATCATGTAACTCCTCTGTCAGACACAGACAGTATGTGATACATTACATTGCATGCGCATCATGTAACTCCTCAGTCAGACACAGACAGTACGTGATACATTACATTGCATGCGTATCATGTAACTCCTCTGTCAGACACAGACAGAATGTGATACATTACATTGCATGCGCATCATGTAACTCCTCTGACAGACGCAGACAGTGTGTGATACATTACATTGCATGCGCATCATGTAACTCCTCTGACAGAAACAGACAGAATGTGATATATTACATTGCACGTGCATCATGTAACTCCTCTGACAGACGCAGACAGAATGTGATATAATTACATTGCATGCACATCATGTAATTCCTCTGACAGGCGCAGACAGTCTGTGATACATTACATTGCATGCGCATCATGTAATGCCTCTGACAGACACAGACAGTGTGTGATACATTACATTGCATGTGCATCATGTAACTCCTCTGACAGACACAGACAGTATGTGATACATTACATTGCATGCGCATCATGTAACTCCTCTGACAGACAGTATGTGATACATTACATTGCATGCGCATCATGTAACTCCTCTGACAGACGCAGACAAAATGTGATACATTACATTGCATGCGCATCATGTAACTCCTCTGTCAGACACAGACAGTGTGTGATACATTACATTGCATGTGCATCATGTAACTCCTCTGACAGACACAGACAGTATGTGATACATTACATTGCATGCACATCATGTAACTCCTCTGACAGACAGTATGTGATACATTACATTGCATGCGCATCATGTAACTCCTCTGACAGACACAGACAGTATGTGATACATTACATTGCATGCGCATCATTTAACTCCTCTGACAGATGCAGACAGAATGTGATACATTACCTTGCATGCGCATCATGTAACTCCTCTGACATATCACAGACAGTTTGTGATATGTTACATTGCATGCACATCATGTAACTCCTCTGTCAGACGCAGACAGAATGTGATACATTACATTGCATGCGCATCCTGTAACTCCTCTGACAGACACAGACAGTATGTGATACATTACATTGCATGTGCATCATGTAACTCCTCTGACAGACACAGACAGTATGTGATACATTACATTGCATGCGCATCATGTAAACCCTCTGACAGACACAGACAGTATATGATACATTACATTGCATGGGAATCATGTAACTCCTCTGACAGACACAGACATTATGTGATACATTACATTGCATGCGCATCATGTAACTCCTCTGACAGACACGGACAGTATGTGATACATTACATTGCATGTGCATCATGTAACTCCTCTGACAGACACAGACATTATGTGATACATTACATTGCATGCGCATCATGTAACTCCTCTGACAGACACAGACAGTATGTGATACATTACATTGCATGCGCATCATGTAACTCCTCTGACAGACACAGACAGTATGTGATACATTACATTGCATGCGCATCATGTAACTCCTTTGACAGACACAGACAGTATGTGATAAATTACATTGCATGGGAATCATGGAACTCCTCTGACAGACACAGACATTATGTGATACATTTCATTGCATGCGCATCATGTAACTCCTCTGACAGACACAGACAGAATGTGATACATTACATTGCATGCACATCATGTAACTCCTCTGACAGACACATACAGTATGTGATACATTACATTGCATGCGCATCATGTAACTCCTCTGACAGACACAGACAGTATGTGATACATTACATTGCATGCGCATCATGTCACTCCTCTGTCAGACACAGAGAGTACGTGATACATTACATTGCATGCGTATCATGTAACTCCTCTGTCAGACACAGACAGTATGTGATACATTACATTGCATGCGCATCATGTAACTCCTCAGTCAGACACAGACAGTATGTGATACATTACATTGCATGCGCATCATGTAACTCCTCAGTCAGACACAGACAGTACGTGATACATTACATTGCATGCGTATCATGTAACTCCTCTGTCAGACACAGAGAGTATGTGATACATTACATTGCATGCGCATCATGTAACTCCTCAGTCAGACACAGACAGTACGTGATACATTACATTGCATGCGTATCATGTAACTCCTCTGTCAGACACAGACAGAATGTGATACATTACATTGCATGCGCATCATGTAACTCCTCTGACAGACGCAGACAGTGTGTGATACATTACATTGCATGCGCATCATGTAACTCCTCTGACAGAAACAGACAGAATGTGATACATTACATTGCACGTGCATCATGTAACTCCTCTGACAGACGCAGACAGTATGTGATACATTACATTGCATGCGCATCATGTAACTCCTCTGTCAGACACAGACAGTGTGTGATACTTTACATTGCATGTGCATCATGTAACTCCTCTGACAGACGCAGACAGTATGTGATACATTACATTGCATGTGCATCATGTAACTCCTCTGACAGACAGTATGTGATACATTACATTGCATGCGCATCATGTAACTCCTCTGACAGACACAGACAGTATGTGATACATTACATTGCATCCGCATCATGTAACTCCTCAGTCAGACACAGACAGTACGTGATACATTACATTGCATGCGTATCATGTAACTCCTCTGTCAGACACAGACAGTATGTGATACATTACATTGCATGCGCATCATGTAACTCCTCAGTCAGACACAGACAGTACGTGATACATTACATTGCATGCGTATCATGTAACTCCTCTGTCAGACACAGACAGAATGTGATACATTACATTGCATGCGCATCATGTAACTCCTCTGACAGACGCAGACAGTGTGTGATACATTACATTGCATGCGCATCATGTAACTCCTCTGACAGAAACAGACAGAATGTGATATATTACATTGCACGTGCATCATGTAACTCCTCTGACAGACGCAGACAGAATGTGATATAATTACATTGCATGCACATCATGTAATTCCTCTGACAGGCGCAGACAGTCTTTGATACATTACATTGCATGCGCATCATGTAATGCCTCTGACAGACACAGACAGTGTGTGATACATTACATTGCATGTGCATCATGTAACTCCTCTGACAGACACAGACAGTATGTGATACATTACATTGCATGCGCATCATGTAACTCCTCTGACAGACAGTATGTGATACATTACATTGCATGCGCATCATGTAACTCCTCTGACAGACGCAGACAGTATGTGATACATTACATTGCATGCGCATCATGTAACTCCTCTGTCAGACACAGACAGTGTGTGATACATTACATTGCATGTGCATCATGTAACTCCTCTGACAGACGCAGACAGAATGTGATACATTACATTGCATGCACATCATGTAATTTCTCTGACAGGCGCAGACAGTCTGTGATACAATAAATTGCATGCGCATCATTTAACTCCTCTGACAGATGCAGACAGAATGTGATACATTACATTGCATGCGCATCATGTAACTCCTCTGACAGACACAGACAGTATGTGATACATTACATTGCATGCGCATCATTTAACTCCTCTGACAGATGCAGACAGAATGTGATACATTACATTGCATGCGCATCATGTAACTCCTCTGACAGACACAGACAGTTTGTGATACATTACATTGCATGCGCATCATGTAACTCCTCTGACAGACACAGACAGTTTGTGATACGTTACATTGCATGCGCATCATGTAACTCCTCTGTCAGACGCCGACAGAATGTGATACATTACATTGCATGCACATCATGTAACTCCTCTGTCAGACGCAGACAGAATGTGATACATTACATTGCATGCGCATCATGTAACTCCTCTGACAGACACAGACAGTATGTGATACATTACATTGCATGCACATCATGTAACTCCTCTGACAGACAGTATGTGATACATTACATTGCATGCGCATCATGTAACTCCTCTGACAGACACAGACAGTATGTGATACATTACATTGCATGCACATCATGTAACTCCTCTGACAGACAGTATGTGATACATTACATTGCATGCGCATCATGTAACTCCTCTGACAGACACAGATAGTATGTGATACATTACATTGCATGCGCATCATGTAACTCCTCTGACAGACACAGACAGTTTGTGATACGTTACATTGCATGCGCATCATGTAACTCCTCTGTCAGACGCAGACAGAATGTGATACATTACATTGCATGCACATCATGTAACTCCTCTGTCAGACGCAGACAGTATGTGATACATTACATTGCATGCGCATCATGTAACTCCTCTGACAGACACAGACAGTATGTGATACATTACATTGCATGCACATCATGTAACTCCTCTGACAGACAGTATGTGATACATTACATTGCATGCGCATCATGTATCTCCTCTGACAGACATAGACAGTATGTGATACATTACATTGCATGCGCATCCTGTAACTCCTCTGACAGACACAGACAGTATGTGATACATTACAATGCATGTGCATCATGTAACTCCTCTGACAGACACAGACAGTATGTGATAAATTACATTGCATGTGCATCATGTAACTCCTCTGACAGACACAGACAGTATGTGATACATTACTTTGCATGTGCAGCATGTAACTCCTCTGACAGACACAGACAGTATATGATACATTACATTGCATGTGCATCATGTAACTCCTCTGACAGACGCAGACAGAATGTGATACATTACATTGCATGCGCATCATGTAACTCCTCTGACAGACACAGACAGTATGTGATAAATTACATTGCATGTGCATCATGTAACTCCTCTGACAGACACAGACAGTATGTGATACATTACTTTGCATGTGCAGCATGTAACTCCTCTGACAGACACAGACAGTATATGATACATTACATTGCATGTGCATCATGTAACTCCTCTGACAGACGCAGACAGAATGTGATACATTACATTGCATGCGCATCATGTAACTCCTCTGACAGACACAGACAGTATGTGATAGATTACATTGCATGGGAATCATGTAACTCCTCTGACAGACACAGATATTATGTGATACATTACATTGCATGCACATCATGTAACTCCTCTGACAGACACAGACAGTATGTGATACATTACATTGCATGCGCATCATGTAACTCCTCTGACAGACACAGACAGTATGTGATACATTACATTGCATGTGCATCATGTAACTCCTCTGACAGACACAGACAGTATGTGATACATTACATTGCATGCGCATCATGTAACTCCTCTGACAGACGCAGACAGAATGTGATACATTACATTGCATGCGCATCATGTAAACCCTCTGACAGACACAGACAGTATATGATACATTACATTGCATGTGCATCATGTAACTCCTCTGACAGACACAGACAGTATGTGATACATTACATTGCATGCGCATCATGTAACTCCTCTGACAGACAGTATGTGATACATTACATTGCATGCGCATCATGTAACTCCTCTGACAGACGCAGACAGTATGTGATACATTACATTGCATGCGCATCATGTAACTCCTCTGTCAGACACAGACAGTGTGTGATACATTACATTGCATGTGCATCATGTAACTCCTCTGACAGACGCAGACAGAATGTGATACATTACATTGCATGCACATCATGTAATTTCTCTGACAGGCGCAGACAGTCTGTGATACAATAAATTGCATGCGCATCATTTAACTCCTCTGACAGATGCAGACAGAATGTGATACATTACATTGCATGCGCATCATGTAACTCCTCTGACAGACACAGACAGTATGTGATACATTACATTGCATGCGCATCATTTAACTCCTCTGACAGATGCAGACAGAATGTGATACATTACATTGCATGCGCATCATGTAACTCCTCTGACAGACACAGACAGTTTGTGATACATTACATTGCATGCGCATCATGTAACTCCTCTGACAGACACAGACAGTTTGTGATACGTTACATTGCATGCGCATCATGTAACTCCTCTGTCAGACGCCGACAGAATGTGATACATTACATTGCATGCACATCATGTAACTCCTCTGTCAGACGCAGACAGAATGTGATACATTACATTGCATGCGCATCATGTAACTCCTCTGACAGACACAGACAGTATGTGATACATTACATTGCATGCACATCATGTAACTCCTCTGACAGACAGTATGTGATACATTACATTGCATGCGCATCATGTAACTCCTCTGACAGACACAGACAGTATGTGATACATTACATTGCATGCACATCATGTAACTCCTCTGACAGACAGTATGTGATACATTACATTGCATGCGCATCATGTAACTCCTCTGACAGACACAGATAGTATGTGATACATTACATTGCATGCGCATCATGTAACTCCTCTGACAGACACAGACAGTTTGTGATACGTTACATTGCATGCGCATCATGTAACTCCTCTGTCAGACGCAGACAGAATGTGATACATTACATTGCATGCACATCATGTAACTCCTCTGTCAGACGCAGACAGTATGTGATACATTACATTGCATGCGCATCATGTAACTCCTCTGACAGACACAGACAGTATGTGATACATTACATTGCATGCACATCATGTAACTCCTCTGACAGACAGTATGTGATACATTACATTGCATGCGCATCATGTATCTCCTCTGACAGACATAGACAGTATGTGATACATTACATTGCATGCGCATCCTGTAACTCCTCTGACAGACACAGACAGTATGTGATACATTACAATGCATGTGCATCATGTAACTCCTCTGACAGACACAGACAGTATGTGATAAATTACATTGCATGTGCATCATGTAACTCCTCTGACAGACACAGACAGTATGTGATACATTACTTTGCATGTGCAGCATGTAACTCCTCTGACAGACACAGACAGTATATGATACATTACATTGCATGTGCATCATGTAACTCCTCTGACAGACGCAGACAGAATGTGATACATTACATTGCATGCGCATCATGTAACTCCTCTGACAGACACAGACAGTATGTGATAAATTACATTGCATGTGCATCATGTAACTCCTCTGACAGACACAGACAGTATGTGATACATTACTTTGCATGTGCAGCATGTAACTCCTCTGACAGACACAGACAGTATATGATACATTACATTGCATGTGCATCATGTAACTCCTCTGACAGACGCAGACAGAATGTTATACATTACATTGCATGCGCATCATGTAACTCCTCTGACAGACACAGACAGTATGTGATAGATTACATTGCATGGGAATCATGTAACTCCTCTGACAGACACAGATATTATGTGATACATTACATTGCATGCACATCATGTAACTCCTCTGACAGACACAGACAGTATGTGATACATTACATTGCATGCGCATCATGTAACTCCTCTGACAGACACAGACAGTATGTGATACATTACATTGCATGTGCATCATGTAACTCCTCTGACAGACACAGACAGTATGTGATACATTACATTGCATGCGCATCATGTAACTCCTCTGACAGACGCAGACAGAATGTGATACATTACATTGCATGTGCATCATGTATCTCCTCTGACAGACAGTATGTGATACATTACATTGCATGCGCATCATGTAACTCCTCTGACAGACACAGACCGTATGTGATACATTACATTGCATGCGCATCATGTAACTCCTCTGTCAGACACAGACAGTATGTGATACATTACATTGCATGCGCATCATGTAACTCCTCAGTCAGACACAGACAGTATGTGATACATTACATTGCATGTGCATCATGTAACTCCTCTGTCAGACACAGACAGTATGTGATACATTACATTGCATGCGCATCATGTAACTCCTCAGTCAGACACAGACAGTATGTGATACATTACATTGCATGCGCATCATGTAACTCCTCAGTCAGACACAGACAGTATGTGATACATTGCATTGCATGCGTATCATGTAACTCCTCTGTCAGACACAGACAGTATGTGATACATTACATTGCATGCGCATCATGTAACTCCTCTGACAGACACAGACAGTATGTGATACATTACATTGCATGGGAATCATGTAACTCCTCTGACAGACACAGACATTATGTGATACATTACATTGCATGCACATCATGTAACTCCTCTGACAGACACAGACAGGATGTGATACATTACATTGCATGCGCATCATGTTACTCCTCTGACAGACACAGGCAGTATGTGATACATTACATTGCATGCGCATCATGTAACTCCTCTGACAGACACAGACCGTATGTGATACATTACATTGCATGCGCATCATGTAACTCCTCTGTCAGACACAGACAGTATGTGATACAGTACATTGCATGCGCATCATGTAACTCCTCAGTCAGACACAGACAGTATGTGATACATTACATTGCATGCGCATCATGTAACTCCTCAGTCAGACACAGACAGTATGTGTTACATTACATTGCATGCGCATCATGTAACTCCTCTGACAGACACAGACAGTATGTGATACATTACTTTGCATGCGCAACATGTAACTCCCCTGTCAGACACAGACAGTAGTGATACATTACATTGCATGCGCACCTTATAACTCCTCTGACAGACACAGACAGTACAGTATGTGATACATTACATTTATTTATTTATAAAATATTTTACCAGAAAGTAATACATTGAGAGTTACCTCTCGTTTTCAAGCATGTCCTGGGCACAGAGTAAAACAAATAATACATGGTTACAAGTACAGTTACATAAATGAACAGGGTATACATTATATACAAGACATTGCGTGCACAGTTAAAGAAAATATATATTATGAGCGTATGAAACAGTTACAGACCAGGTTAAAATGTGAGACAGCCTTAGATTTGAAAGAACTTAAACTGGTGGTGGATATGAGAGGTAAGATCATGAGGTCTCTATCCATAGCTCTCACTTTCTCTAGATCCTGTATAAGATCTTTTTCAGGATTCCCCCTTTCAATGAATTTAAGGAGAAGTGAATTAGCTTGCTCCTCAAAATCATCATTAGTACTGCAATTCCTTTTTATTCTGACAAACTGGCCCCTAGGAATATTGGAAATCCACATTTTTTTGTGGTTGCTAGAGGCCAGAAGTAGATTATTAGCATCTACTTCTTTGAAGAAGACCTTTGGGACTACTTCACCTTTCTCTGTAGCAGTTAGGTTAAGGTCAAGGAAATTAAAAGAGCTCTCATCAGAAGTGTTTTGTTTCCTTATTTCAGAGTTTACATTAACTTTTTCCTTTGCCATTTGTTGCTTATATATTTTTTTATAGTTTTATGATGAATTAAGTAACATTAATTATGTTTTATGATGATTGTATTAAAAATGTCTTTTAATTGTGCAGCTCTGATATCCAGCTGTACTATGTTGTCATAGTGAATGGTGGTTTGCTGTTACTTTTTAGCAATTAACCAATCATAGAGTTTTGAGTGGTGTATACTCTGAACTAGTGTTCTGAGTCTTTTATCCCTGAAGAAGTGGTCCTTTGAGCTACGAAACGCGTTGGAGAGATACCATTCAACCTTTACTCTATTTTATTTGAGTTTTGAGGTTCTTTTATAGTCTGTGAGTTTATAAGTTCACTCCAAGTTATTAAGTTGCTTTGTACCCTTCGGCGCATGTGCCATGACGTCATTAGCCTATGCGGATGTGCAGTGAGGTCTGGAGCAAGGAAGACGCACGCTGCCCTATAGGACAGAGATTCCCCTGCAGTTCCTGGTCGCAGTTGTTGGTAACTGCCACAGGGTGGCTATATGTGCCTGATTAAGTCTAATTTGATGTACGCTTAACCTTGAACTACCTATTTTATAAACACTGTTTATTACTATTTCACGATGAGCGTTTTGTTTTGTTGTATGAAGAGCTACCACTTTATTGGACTCTTGTGCTTGTTCCATGTAATCTTGCATTATGTTACAAAATGTACCCAATGCTGTAAAACTATTCCATGCAAAAATATTAATACACTTTGCAGGACGTCACATAAACCTGATTCATTACAGGCAAAGATAATAGTAGGGTCACCTACCTTACAGAGCTTGCAGAGCTGGGGTGCACTGGTATCTGCACTTTTTGCAGCACTTGTCTGTCCCGGGACACTGGTTATCAGCGTGACACTCATCAGGTAAGGGTTTGACCCCGATACAGAGTGAGGCATTATAGACTGGGCAGGAACCCGTCTTAGCTGCAGGAGGAAGACGTTGTATAGTTACTTAAGGTAGATATCAAGGAAAAGACAAGTGAGGTGTGAGGGTGTTTCTAAAGCATTGATTTTTATTGTATTTATTAATACTGCACATTGACAAAGTACAATATGCAATATATACAGTATGTACAGTATATTATTATTATTACTTTTATGCATTCATTTTTATCCAAGGCACAGAACTTGTTTGATTTTAGTGAATTATGAGTTTTAGTAGGGTGAAATAAACATATTTCAACCCCAATATATTCAAATGATTAAAACGGCAGGTTTTTTTATACCATAAAAATAAATGGATTGAGTGAGATTTTGATATTTTCCTGCTTTGGAGTCACAGGTTTAGGGCACAAAATGCAGCAATGTTCTGATCTGTAGCGATCTATTTCAAACCCAATTTTACAGATGCCCCTTGTGTATATTTATTATTGAATTCATAAAACATATGGGAAAATATGTGCATAAGACAAAGCTATTAATAATATCTAGCCATGTGCACTTAAACCCCGGGTTTTGAGTCTAAATAAAAAATGACTTCACTTCAGCGAGAGCAGCACACAGGGACCTCTGAGAAGGAGCAGCACGCAGTGACCCCTGAGAAGGAGCGGCACACAGGGACCCCTGAGAAGGAGCGGCACACAGGGACCCCTGAGAAGGAGCAGCATGCAGGGACCCCTGAGAAGGAGCGGCACGCAGGGACCCCTGAGAAGGAGCGGCACACAGGGACCCCTGAGAAGGAGCAGCACGCAGGGACCCCTGAGAAGAAGCAGCATGCAGGGATCCCTGAGAAGGAGCGGCACACAGGGAACCCTGAGAAGGAGCAGCACGCAGGGACCCCTGAGAAGGAGCGGCACGCAGGGACCCCTGAGAAGGAGCGGCACACAGTGACCCCTGAGAAGGAGCAGCACGCAGGGACCCCTGAGAAGGAGCGGCACACAGGGACCCCTGAGAAGGAGCAGCACGCAGGGACCCCTGAGAAGGAAGCAGCATGCAGGGACCCCTGAGAAGGAGCAGCACGCTGGGACCTCTGAGAAGGAGCAGCACGCAGTGACCCCTGAGAAGGAGCGGCACACAGGGACCCCTGAGAAGGAGCAGCACGCAGGGACCCCTGAGAAGAAGCAGCATGCAGGGACCCCTGAGAAGGAGCGGCACACAGGGACCCCTGAGAAGGAGCAGCACGCAGGGACCCCTGAGAAGGAGCGGCACGCAGGGACCCCTGAGAAGGAGCGGCACACAGTGACCCCTGAGAAGGAGCAGCACACAGGGACCTCTGAGAAGGAGCGGCACACAGGGACCTCTGAGAAGGAGCAGCACACAGGGACCTCTGAGAAGGAGCGGCACACAGGGACCTCTGAGAAGGAGCAGCACGCAGGGACCCCTGAGAAGGAGCGGCTCGCAGGGGCCCCTGAGAAGGAGCAGCATGCAAGGACCCCTGAGAAGGAGCAGCACGCGGGGACCCCTGAGAAGCAGCAGCACGCAGGGACCTCTGAGAAGGAGCAGCACGCAGGGACCCCTGAGAAGGAGCAGCAGGCAGGGACCCCGGAGATGGAGCGGCACGCAGGGACCCCTGAGAAGGAGCAGCACGTAGGGACACCTGAGAAGGAGCGGCACACGGGGACCCCTGAGAAGGAGCAGCACGTAGGGACCCCTGAGAAGGAGCAGCACACGGGGACCCCTGAGAAGGAGCAGCACGCAGGGACCCCTGAGAAGGAGCAGCATGTAGGGACCCCTGAGAAGGAGCAGCACGTGGGGACCCCTGAGAAGGAGCAGCACACAGGGACCCCTGAGATGGAGCAGCACGCGGGGGCCCCTGAGAAGGAGCGGCACGCATGGACCCCTGAGAAGGAGCGGCATGCAGGGACCCCTGAGAAGGAGCGGCACGCAGAGACCCCTGAGAAGGAGCGGCACTCAGGGACCACTGAGAAGGAGCAGCACGCAGGGACCCCTGAGAAGGAGCAGCACGCAGGGACCCCTGAGAAGGAGCGGCACGCAGGGACCCCTGAGAAGGAGCGGCACGCAGGGACCCCTGAGAAGGAGCGGCACGCAGGGACCGCTGAGAAGGAGCAGCACGCAGGGACCCCTGAGAAGGAGCGGCACGCAGGGACCCCTGAGAAGGAGCGGCACACAGGGACCGCTGAGAAGGAGCAGCACGCAGGGACCCCTGAGAAGGAGCGGCACACAGGGACCCCTGAGAAGGAGCAGCACGCAGGGACCCCTGAGAAGGAGCGGCACACAGGGACCCCTGAGAAGGAGCGGCACGCAGGGACCGCTGAGAAGGAGCAGCACGCAGGGACCCCTGAGAAGGAGCAGCACGCAGAGACCCCTGAGAAGGAGCGGCACGCAGGGACCCCTGAGAAGGAGCAGCACGCAGGGACCCATGAGAAGGAGCGGCACTCATTGACCCCTGAGAAGGAGCAGCACGCAGGGACCCCTGAGAAGGAGAGGCACGCAGGGACCCCTGAGAAGGAGCAGCACGCAGGGACCCCTGAGAAGGAGCGGCACTCAGAGACCCCTGAGAAGGAGAGGCACGCAGGGACCCTTGAGAAGGAGCAGCACGCAGGGACCCCTGAGAAGGAGTGGCACTCAGGGACCCCTGAGAAGGAGAGGCACACAGGGACCCCTGAGAAGGAGCGGCACTCAGGGACCCCTGAGAAGGAGAGGCACGCAGAGACCCCTTAGAAGGAGCAGCACGCAGGGACCCCTGAGAAGGAGCAGCACGCAGGGACCCCTGAGAAGGAGCGGCACACGGGGACCCCTGAGAAGGAGCAGCACGTAGGGACCCCTGAGAAGGAGCGGCACACGGGGACCCCTGAGAAGGAGCAGCACGCAGGGACCCCTGAGAAGGAGCATCATGTAGGGACCCCTGAGAAGGAGCAGCATGTGGGGACCCCTGAGAAGGAGCAGCACACAGGGACCCCTGAGAAGGAGCAGCACGCGGGGGCCCCTGAGAAGGAGCGGAACGCATGGACCCCTGAGAAGGAGCGGCACGCAGGGACCCCTGAGAAGGAGCGGCACGCAGAGACCCCTGAGAAGGAGCGGCACTCAGGGACCGCTGAGAAGGAGCAGCACGCAGGGACCCCTGAGAAAGAGCAGCACGCAGGGACCCCTGAGAAGGAGCGGCACGCAGGGACCCCTGAGAAGGAGCGGCACGCAGGGACCCCTGAGAAGGAGCAGCACGCAGGGACCGCTGAGAAGGAGCAGCACGCAGGGACCCCTGAGAAGGAGCAGCACGCAGGGACCCCTGAGAAGGAGAGGCACGCAGGGACCCCTGAGAAGGAGCGGCACACAGGGACCGCTGAGAAGGAGCAGCACGCAGGGACCCCTGAGAAGGAGCGGCACACAGGGACCCCTGAGAAGGAGCAGCACGCAGGGACCCCTGAGAAGGAGCGGCACACAGGGACCCCTGAGAAGGAGCGGCACGCAGGGACCGCTGAGAAGGAGCAGCACGCAGGGACCCATGAGAAGGAGTGGCACTCAGGGACCCCTGAGAAGGAGCAGCACGCAGGGACCCCTGAGAAGGAGAGGCACGCAGGGACCCCTGAGAAGGAGCGGCATGCAGGGACCCCTGAGAAGGAGCAGCACGCAGGGACCCCTGAGAAGGAGCGGCACTCAGAGACCCCTGAGAAGGAGAGGCACGCAGGGACCCCTGAGAAGGAGCAGCACGCAGGGACCCCTGAGAAGGAGCGGCACTCAGGGACCCCTGAGAAGGAGAGGCACGCAGGGACCCCTGAGAAGGAGCGGCACTCAGGGACCCCTGAGAAGGAGCAGCACGCAGGGACCCATGAGAAGGAGCGGCACTCAGGGACCCCTGAGAAGGAGCAGCACGCAGGGACCCCTGAGAAGGAGAGGCACGCAGGGACCCCTGAGAAGGAGCAGCACGCAGGGACCCCTGAGAAGGAGCGGCACTCAGAGACCCCTGAGAAGGAGAGGCACGCAGGGACCCTTGGGAAGGAGCAGCACGCAGGGACCCCTGAGAAGGAGCGGCACTCAGGGACCCCTGAGAAGGAGAGGCACGCAGGGACCCCTGAGAAGGAGCGGCACTCAGGGACCCCTGAGAAAGAGAGGCACGCAGAGACCCCTTAGAAGGAGCAGCACGCAGGGACCCCTGAGAAGGAGCAGCACGCAGGGACCCCTGAGAAGGAGCGGCACACGGGGACCCCTGAGAAGGAGCAGCACGTAGGGACCCCTGAGAAGGAGCGGCACACGGGGACCCCTGAGAAGGAGCAGCACGCGGGGACCCCTGAGAAGGAGCAGCATGTAGGGACCCCTGAGAAGGAGCAGCATGTGGGGACCCCTGAGAAGGAGCAGCACACAGGGACCCCTGAGAAGGAGCAGCACGCGGGGGCCCCTGAGAAGGAGCGGCACGCATGGACCCCTGAGAAGGAGCGGCACTCAGGGACCGCTGAGAAGGAGCAGCACGCAGGGACCCCTGAGAAGGAGCAGCACGCAGGGACCCCTGAGAAGGAGCGGCACGCAGGGACCCCTGAGAAGGAGCGGCACGCAGGGACCCCTGAGAAGGAGCGGCACGCAGGGACCGCTGAGAAGGAGCAGCACGCTGGCACCTCTGAGAAGGAGCAGCACGCAGGGACCCCTGAGAAGGAGCGGCACGCAGGGACCCCTGAGAAGGAGCGGCACACAGGGACCGCTGAGAAGGAGCAGCATGCAGGGACCCCTGAGAAGGAGCGGCACACAGGGACCCCTGAGAAGGAGCAGCACGCAGGGACCCCTGAGAAGGAGCGGCACACAGGGACCCCTGAGAAGGAGCGGCACGCAGGGACCGCTGAGAAGGAGCAGCACGCAGGGACCCATGAGAAGGAGTGGCACTCAGGGACCCCTGAGAAGGAGCAGCACGCAGGGACCCCTGAGAAGGAGAGGCACGCAGGGACCCCTGAGAAGGAGCGGCACGCAGGGACCCCTGAGAAGGAGCAGCACGCAGGGACCCCTGAGAAGGAGCGGCACTCAGAGACCCCTGAGAAGGAGAGGCACGCAGGGACCCCTGAGAAGGAGCAGCACGCAGGGACCCCTGAGAAGGAGCGGCACTCAGGGAACCCTGAGAAGGAGAGGCACGCAGGGACCCCTGAGAAGGAGCGGCACTCATGGACCCCTGAGAAGGAGAGGCACGCAGAGACCCCTGAGAAGGAGCAGCACGCAGGGACCCCTGAGAAGGAGCAGCACGCAGGGACCCCTGAGAAGGAGCGGCACACAGGGACCCCTGAGAAGGAGCGGCACACAGGGACCGCTGAGAAGGAGCAGCACGCAGGGACCCCTGAGAAGGAGCGGCACACAGGGACCCCTGAGAAGGAGCGGCACTCAGGGACCCCTGAGAAGGAGAGGCACGCAGGGACCCCTGAGAAGGAGCGGCACGCAGGGACCCCTGAGAAGGAGCAGCACGCTGGGAACCCTGAGAAGGAGCGGCACTCAGGGACCCCTGAGAAGGAGAGGCACGCAGGGACCCCTGAGAAGGAGCGGCACTCAGGGACCCCTGAGAAGGAGAGGCACGCAGGGACCCCTGAGAAGAGCGGCACTCAGGGACCCCTGAGAAGGAGCGGCACGCAGGGACCCCTGAGAAGGAGCGGCAAGCAGAGACCCCTGAGAAGGAGAGGCACGCAGAGACCCCTGAGAAGGAGCAGCACGCAGGGACCCCTGAGAAGGAGCGGCACACAGGGACCCCTAAGAAGGAGCAGCATGCAGGGACCCCTGAGAAGGAGCAGCACGCAGGGACCCCTGAGAAGGAGCGGCACGCAGAGACCCCTGAGAAGGAGAGGCACACAGGGACCCCTGAGAAGGAGTGGCATGCAGGGACCCCTGAGAAGTAGCAGCACGCATGGACCCCTGAGAAGGAGCAGCATGCAGGGACCCCTGAGAAGGAGAGGCACGCAGGGACCCCTGAGAAGGAGAGGCACACAGGGACCCCTGAGAAGGAGCGGCACACAGGGACCCCTAAGAAGGAGTGGCATGCAGGGACCCCTGAGAAGGAGCAGCATGCAGGGACTCCTGAGAAGGAGCAGCACGCAGGGACCCCTGAGAAGGAGCAGCACGCAGGGACTCCTGAGAAGGAGCGGCACGCAGGGACCCCTGAGAAGGAGCGGCACGCAGGGACCGCTGAGAAGGAGCGGCACGCAGGGACCGCTGAGAAGGAGCGGCACGCAGAGACCCCTGAGAAGGAGCGGCACGCAGGGACCCCTGAGAAGGAGCGTCACTCAGGGACCCCTGAGAAGGAGCAGCACGCAGGGACCCCTGAGAAGGAGCGGCACGCAGGGACCCCTGAGAAGGAGCGTCACTCAGGGACCCCTGAGAAGGAGCAGCACGCAGGGACCCCTGAGAAGGAGCGTCACTCAGGGACCCCTGAGAAGGAGCAGCACGCGGGGGCCCCTGAGAAGGAGCGGCACGCAGAGACCCCTGAGAAGGAGCGGCACGCAGGGACCCCTGAGAAGGAGCGGCACGCAGGGACCCCTGAGAAGGAGCAGCACACAGGGACCCCTGAGAAGGAGCAGCACACAGGGACCCTTGAGAAGGAGCAGCACGCAGGGACCCCTGAGAAGGAGCGGCACGCAGAGACCCCTGAGAAGGAGCGGCACGCAGGGACCCCTGAGAAGGAGCGGCACGCAGGGACCCCTGAGAAGGAGCAGCACACAGGGACCCCTGAGAAGGAGCAGCACACAGGGACCCTTGAGAAGGAGCAGCACGCAGGGACCCCTGAGAAGGAGCGGCACGCAGGGACCCCTGAGAAGGAGCAGCACGCAGGGACCCCTGAGGAGCAGCACGCAGGGACCCCTGAGAAGGAGCGGCACGCAGGGACCTCTGAGAAGGAGCGGCACGCAGGTGCCGCTGAGAAGGAGCAGCACGCAGGGACCCCTGAGAAGGAGCAGCACGCAGGGACCCCTGAGAAGGAGCAGCACGCAGGGACTGCTGAGAAGGAGCAGCATGCAGGGACCCCTGAGAAGCTTTTTGGGGATATTATAACTTGTGGTTGTGTATATTTTGCAGTTGATTATTCTGATGAAGATTAGGGATTTTACCAATGTTAATGTCACTAGTTGATGCTGGACTCTCCCTTGATGATAAGAACTGGTTAGAGAGAGAGAATGAGTTTGTTGCATCTGACGCTACATGAATTAAAGCTGCAGTTCAGTCTTTTTTTTTTTAATTCAATAGTTTCATGTGGGCAATCTCTAATTACCTAAAGAACTGTGTAGCTGCCAGTCAATTCGTTCTCCATGTATTGATCGGCGAAATTTGGTGACATCATTAGATATGGCATATGTTTTTCATCTGCTTCTGTCAGTCAGTGGAAGCTCATGAATATTCAGGAGCACTCCTGCACTGACATGTGCTAGAGGGAGGGCAGGGCTGACAAAGGGGTGTGCCAGGGCTTGTGACAGGACATGAAGGGGCAGTGCCTTAGCAAATGCTTGTTAAAATAGAATTCAAGAAAATTGGTCTTTCAAAGTTTTTTTTTTAAAAACAGAAAATGCTAAAAGTATTTTTTCTTACTACAGAACTGATTTATTTAAAATAAACACACATGCAGGGTATTGACTGAACTGCAGCTTTAAATGGCAACGGTGTCGCTATTCCTGGCCCTGCTTTTTTTGTGCCTGACACAGGCTGCAGTTTGCCTGGTACAGTATATCATGTCTGGGTTAGGGTAGGGCACTTTCCAAACACAAGAGGTCATATGTTTGTCTGTTTTCCCAGGGCATGTGATGTTACTGGTTAGCTTTCAATTTCTGCTTCTACTGTATATATCCTCTTCCTCTTCCTCTATCATCACCGTCGGTAGAGAATCTTCATCAAATTGAAGTTGCACAGAATTATTACCGTGAACAGAAACAGTGATAACAGTCACATCTCAATTGGTATTTGAAAAATTGGGGAAGAGGACTGGAAGGGCTGGGGGTTTGATATTAGCTGCTTTGCAGTGTCAGATCTCATGATTACTCTTTATGGACTATTTTCAGGTGTATTACATGAAGGCCCGGGTATCGGAAGGGATAACTTGTTTGCCCTCTGAATCATGTGCTCATTCTTTGATTTCTGAATCCCAGACTCTGACAACATGGAGGCGTGAGATATAGTCTCAATATAATAAGAGAAAGAAGAGTAGGATAACATTAAGCACTCTCTTTAGAACTAAGCACTCTATTATCAGTGATAGTAGTAATACCTTTTGGTACTCTGAGCCTTTCCATGCCACTTTGTGTTGTGTTTGGGATTTTGCCAATGTTTTCACAAGCTGAAAATCAACGAGACTTTCTCTCCAAGCTTGAAAGACATTGTTCTGACTTCCTTAGCGCTGTATTTGCTTTTCAGTAGTGCAGAGCATCTCGGGTCTTTTCTACTATTACTACTAGAGGCCCTGAGACGCTGCTGCTAAGTATATTGATCCATATTAGGAGATATGGAGGAATACAGGGAAAACTAAGCTAAACGTGTGTGTTAGCAGCCCAGCCACAACCCGATGAGCAAATGAAATGAAACTAATGTATAAACTAGCGCCCAATAGCAAATATAAAACTCAGAATGTTAAAGTTAAATAATCCAACTGTAACCCAAATGATTGTGATTTAAAAATAATGATATAACAATATTAATAGTGCATGTACACAGATCGAGAAAGCAGAGATATGTCAGTCTCAGTATCTGCCGCTGCCACCATTCCTATTCGGCACTGATGCATCCTTACAAGCCCAACATCTAATGTTTCATTGCCTCAACCAACATGGCTGAGGTTTCTTTCCCATCTCCTCCACCAAGATGGTTGTCTACAGGAAGTGACCTCACTTTCCCACACTGAATTTTAAGCGACCATCTTCCAAGCAAATGCTGTCCTCACTTTAACCCACACTGAAGAAACAATGTCCATATTATCCTTTATCCCTGCCTGTGACCCTGACTTCCATATACTCATTTAGGACTCTGCCTCAGTTCAGGATTGTGATGAGCACTGTCACAGTAGGATGGAGTTATCACTACCAGAACCAACAAATAAGGGTGATTACATTTTGGAACTGATAGAGAGGTCAGATGGTGCTATACCTCATTCTCTATACCCAAGTACCTAAGTCTCAAAACATTAAACTATATTTATAAAATTGCATTATAAAAGGGCAATAGAAAAAGGGGTGAACTTTCATGCAACTAGAACTGACAGAATGACTGGTACAGGAGAAAGTAGAACTGGAGACAGATCAGAGGCCGGTATATCACTGATCACATACTGTAGTATATACAGTAGTTACTCAAAAAGTGTCACCCGGAACACTAAAGAAGGATTTGTACTTGTTATCCCATCTCCAACTTGTTCACTGATAGAGCAACGTTATTATATCACACGCTGTGCCGTCGTGTCCCTTCCTATCTGTTACATATTAATATATATATAGAGAGAGGTCAGTAAAGTAAGGTATTCTTTTAATACACAATACCAAGGTGTCACGGGTGTGGGGCTATGTACAGCGTATAAACAAATAGATTCAGCATACTTGGAGTTTTTCAACAAGGTAAATTTATCTAACTGTATACATATATACAGATAAGGTTGTAAAAAATACTTTAACTGGGGTATACTGGTAGGGACAGAACAAATTGTGCTATCTCAATGTCTAAGCCTACCGATATAATACATCGATATTCTATTTAATGATTTAAAATAACAGATTAGGGAATTACGTTTAGCACAACTTAAACTGACTGACTGGAACAGTTCAGTATGATCTATTTAAGAGTTTAACTGAAGACAGGTTAGGTGGTGGTCCTTCTCTCGGGTGGGGGTCCTTCTCTCGGGTGGGGGTCCTTCTCTCGATGCCTAGATTAGTTGATTAAAATTACATTTAAATGATTTACATTTCATTTTGTAACACTCCACAGAAAGACTACAACTGATGAACTGGTTTACAGATACACATGAGTTAGAACGGATGGTGGCGATACAAAATAAACATACAAATCAATCAGAATATTACAAGTCCCAGGATGTACAGTAACTAAATAAAGGAGCTTGACTAATATGCTGAGACAAGCCAGACTTGTCCTTCATTATAAGGACGAGGGATGAAATATTTTGACATCTGATGCGAGCAGGAAACCAAACAGGAATTTGCCTCGATCTTCCCTTGGACCCAGCATGGAAACTCTGACCATGGCCTCAATTTTTCTTGGATTCCTGAACTTTGGGCGTGTCAGGCTGTATTTATACAGTGTGTTTGTGTGTGTGTGTGTGTGTGTGTGTGTGTGTGTGTGTGTGTGTGTGTGTGTGTGTGTGTGTGTGTGTGTGTGTGTGTGTGTGTGTGTGTGTGTGTGTGTGTGTGTGTGTGTGTGTTTGTGTGTATGTAGCCATGTCTGGTTTTGGCGACCATTCTGGCCTCCCTGGCATGCAAGCCCTGGTAAGAGCAAGCAGTGTCAGGAACAATTATGGGTTGTCCCCACACCAAAGCAGTCCCTTTGAGTGTCAGAGGAAGAGGTGGGGCGGGGTCTGTGTTCAACCCAATCCCGGGTTCAGACCTGGTACCTTCCCCCTACTGTACTTACGTGACTGCCCCACCCAAAGTTAGCAGTGTCTCTACTGTTGCGAGAGACAGGTGTCCTGCAGGGCTGCTGGGAATTGACAGACTCTGGTCCTCTTCCTTTAATGGGAGAGTGTGATCACCTTTCCCCTGGCCCTGACAGACTGTATGGTTAAAGGCCATTGCTTATCAGTATGTCAAAGTAACATGCACCTAAATACTGTATTTTGCCCAGTGTACATTACGCTGCAATTTGGGGATTGGTTTCACTACACAAGTGCTATGGAAGAATGTGGAAGGCGTCAAATTCTGCATCAACTTAATCGTACATCATGCATGTTCAGATTTGTAACAAAACTAGTGGGGACCTGGAAAATAAGAGAAAGCAACATCTCATTTCTCTCTCCCCCATCTCTCATCTCATCTCTCGCCCCAATCTCTCATCCCATCTTCCTCCCACAACTCTCATCTTCCTCCCCATCTCTCATCTTCCTCCCTCATCTCTCATCTTCCTCCCCATCTCTCATCTTCCTCCCTCATCTCTCATCTTCCTCCCTCATCTCTCATCTTCCTCCCTCATCTCTCATCTTCCTCCGCCATCTCTCATCTCATCTCTCTCCCCCATCTCTCATCTCATCTCTCTCCCCCATCTCTCATCTCATCTCTCTCCCCAATCTCTCATCTCATTTCTCTCCCCCATCTCTCATCTCATCTCTCTCGCCCATCTCTCATCTCTCTCCTCCATCTCTCATCTTCCTCCCCCATTTTTTACCTTCCTCCCATCTCTCATCTTCCTCCCTCATATCTCATCTTCCTCCCCCATCTCTCATCTTCCTCCCCCATCTCTCATCTTCCTCCCCCATCTCTCATCTTCCTCCCCATCTCTCATCTTCCTCCCCCATTTTTTTATCTTCCTCCCATCTCTCATCTTCCTCCCTCATCTCTCATCTTCCTCCCCCATGTCTCATCTCATCTCTCTCCCCAATCTCTCATCTCATCTCTCTCCCCCATCTCTCATCTCATCTCTCTCCCCCATCTCTCATCTCATCTCTCTCCCCCATCTCTCATCTTCCTCCCTCATCTCTCATCTTCCTCCCCATCTCTCATCTCATCTCTCTCCCCAATCTCTCATCTCATCTCTCTCCCCCATCTCTCATCTCTCTCCCCCATCTCTCATCTCATCTCTCTCGCCCATCTCTCATCTCTCTCCTCCATCTCTCATCTTCCTCCCCCATTTTTTACCTTCCTCCCATCTCTCATCTTCCTCCCTCATATCTCATCTTCCTCCCCCATCTCTCATCTTCCTCCCCCATCTCTCATCTTCCTCCCCCATCTCTCATCTTCCTCCCCATCTCTCATCTTCCTCCCCCATTTTTTTATCTTCCTCCCATCTCTCATCTTCCTCCCTCATCTCTCATCTTCCTCCCCCATCTCTCATCTCATCTCTCTCCCCCATCTCTCATCTCATCTCTCTCCCCCATCTCTCATCTCATCTCTCTCCCCCATCTCTCATCTCTCTCCCCCATCTCTCATCTCCCTCCCCCATCTCTCATCTCATCTCTCTCCCCCATCTCTCATCTTCCTCCCTCATCTCTCATCTTCCTCCCCATCTCTCATCTCATCTCTCTCCCCAATCTCTCATCTCATCTCTCTCCCCCATCTCTCATCTCTCTCCCCCATCTCTCATCTCATCTCTCTCCCCCATCTCTCATCTCATCTCTCTCCCCATCTCTCATCTCATCTCTCTCCCCCGTCTCTCATCTTCCTCCCCATCTCTCATCTCATCTCTCTCCCCAATCTCTCATCTCCTCTGTCTCCCCCATCTCTCATCTCCCTCCCCCATCTCTCATCTTCCTCCCTCATCTCTCTTCTTCCTCCCCCATCTCTCATCTCATCTCTCTCCCCCATTTCTCATCTCTCTCCCCATCTCTCATCTCATCTCTCTCCCCATCTCTCATCTTCCTCCCCATCTCTCATCTTCCTCCCCCATTTTTTATCTTCCTCCCCATCTCTCATCTTCCTCCCTCATCTCTCATCTTCCTCCCCCATCTCTCATCTTCCTCCCCATCTCTCATCTTCCTCTCCCATCTCTCATCTTCGTCCCCCATCTCTCATCTTCCTCCCCCATTTTTTTATCTTCCTCTCATCTCTCATTTTCCTCCCTCATCTCTCATCTTCGTCCCCCATCTCTCATCTCATCTCTCTCCCCCATATCTCATCTCATCTCTCTCCCCATCTCTCATCTCATCTCTCTCCCCCATCTCTCATCTTCCTCCCCATCTCTCATCTTCCTCCCTCATTTTTTATCTTCCTCCCCATCTCTCATCTTCCTCCCTCAACTCTCATCTTCCTCCCCATCTCTCATCTTCCTCCCCCATCTCTCATCTTCCTCCCCCATCTCTCATCTTCCTCCACCATCTCTCATCTTCCTCCCCCATCTCTCACCTCTCTCCCCTATCTCTCATCTCTCTCTCCTATCTCTCATCTCTCTCCCATCTCTCACCTCTCTCTCACCTCTCTCTCCCATCTCTCTCTCTCACATGGGACTGAAACGTGTTTATCAGTGTTAAACATCTGCTGCAGGAGGAAATGCAATAAGTAGAATGAGCGAGTTATCCCAGCCGTAGCTATGACATCACAATAAAGTGACGAGGAGCCCAGATACCACCCCTGCCAGCAAGATTATTTTTATTTGTATTAGTGATAAATACTCTACCAAGTCTGACTTGGGGATAGTTAAACACCTCTGTTTACCCACCTGGTGCATGGTGTAAGTCAGTTTATTATAACGAGGAGAAAGAGAAACTGGAGTACAACCTAAGGAGTGGGTCACCAACAGAATGAATGAAAAATGATCCTTTATTGGTCCATATTGGAAAAAGAGGTAGACACCCTCCTACGCGTTTCGTGTATCAATATAAACGAGGAGTATTATAACAAAATGACGTATGTTATGTGGCTACACACACTTCTCATGAGCTTCTCCTTTGCTTAAGTATACCAAACCCCAGCCCCTGGTGAGCTGCCCGTCCCTCCATACCGTACCTTTCAGTGGTAGAAGGCAGCGTTTCCTGCAGCCAGAGTAACAGCACTTCTTGGTCTCCTTGCAGTTTTTGTCTATCTTACATTCTGGCATCAGGTGTACAGCATCACATGTAGGATAATCCAGATCCCTGGGACAAACGCCGGGTTTTACATAGAAAACTGGATTTACTGAAAAATCACAAAGCAAATAAAAAGAGATGCATTATTTACACTTAGAACACTTATCTGCATTTACAGTGCTGTAACAAACTGTGCATCATCACTGCAAGTAACGTCCTTATCATTAGGGTGACTGTTATTTAAACACTATTGTTTAAACATTTTATTTAGAATATTTTCAAAATACGATATGGGGTGTGCTAGGAAGGGGTACAGAAAATAAAAAAAAGATAGAGTAAATGGGGAGATTGGTAATTTAAACATGGGTGATACTGTATCTCCTTGATTAAGTAATAAATATAGCGCAATGCCAAATAAAAAACTTTATAAAAGGGCACTGTAACAGGGACTTATCCCTGTTCAGATCTTGCCTCTAATCCAGCAGTGTGCTGGTTAATTGCACACCTGCAATCAACCAGCCCCACCTAATCAGAGCTCTGTGAAAGTGTCATGTGAGACACAGGAGGAGGATTCCGCAGCTCACAATTGGAGCTGACCCAGGAAAGATAGACAGAGGATTCCTGAGCTCACAATTGGAGCTGACCCAGGAAAGACAGATCAGAGGATTTCCTTAGTGGACACTGGACTGTCCAGAGGACAGATGACTTGAGCTGCAAAGGGACTGCAGACTGACAGCAAGATAATGGGAGAAGATTTCTAAACCTGGATCCTGATATTGCTATAGCACACAATGAGAGCAGAGAGGACTTCATTGTGTACCTCTTACAGGCAGAAAAAAAAAGGGAAAAAAAATACCTAGCTCCCTCTGGAGCACTAACTAACATGCTTGTCAGTTCCTAAACTACAGCAAGGAGAGCTAAACTCTTTACCAGTACTGTACTTAGCCCTTTTACCTGTGTAAAGTGACAACACCCAAAGTCTCTCTGACACTCTCAAGCTGTGGGTTTGGTCCAAACCTGTGTCCCGCTGACCTGGGACCTGTTCCAAACAGCATCCTTACTGGTTGGGTTAAGGCTCAGTGCTGCCAGACTGCTGATGTTTTTTTTAAAAACCCTTGAAATCAACAGTTACCAGACACACCCTAGCTAGGAGTTTAACATACTGGAGCGCATACATGTTCTCTCTAACGTAGACAGTCTGTTACTGTCACATTATATATATTATATTATATGGCATTGAAGTCAACACAAAGCGCTGGAGCGGACCTATCCATGCGCAGGTGCTAAAGAGATTTCATTACACGGAACTGATTTCTTGGACTTCTAACAGCACACCAGCCCTGGAAACCTGCGGGGACGCTGATCCTTCACCAACGGAGCCTGGGACTGTCCCAAAGAGCTTGCAGTTTGAACCGGATGGTGGTGATTATTATCACATATGCTTGATTTTATTGTACTTTTGTAAGTGCATTTTTTACCCCTCCTCCCCCCTTCCCCTCATTAAATATACAATTTTACGCTATGGGCATGCGCTCTCTCCTCTTTTTTTCCTTATATATATATATATATATATATATATATATATATATATATATATATATATATATATATAGTGCAGAATAAATGAGTTCTTCAGTATTAGGTGATACCTTTTTTATTGGACTAACAATTTATTTCATAGGACAAGCTTTCGAGAGTTCTCCTCTCTTCTTCAGGTCAGCAATACTGATATACAATGGATTCAATGGCTAGAACAGCGTAGAGAGAGGGGAAAAAAAAGAAAAAAAAAACAACAGATATTTACTGTAGATAAGGTAGGGTGTTAAGTGTTTGAAGCCAGGGGACAGTGTCAGAGAAAGGTGGGGAAGGGAAGGGATGCTGGGGGGGAGAGAAAGTGTGGATAAGAATTGAAGCAACCAGGATAATTACAAACAATTTTGATAGGGTGTGAGAAAACCCATGTCCGCATTAAGTCCTTTGGTTTTGGTGTCAAAGAGTCTTATCATTCTGAGTTCAAATGTTTTCCG
This sequence comes from Ascaphus truei, assembly GCF_040206685.1. Lineage (NCBI taxonomy): Eukaryota > Metazoa > Chordata > Amphibia > Anura > Ascaphidae > Ascaphus > Ascaphus truei. The sequence continues at coordinate 5,513,542 of NC_134486.1, read as the reverse complement.
TTCTTGGTTGCTTTTAAACATTCCATTGAGGATTTTGATTTTTAAATCATTTATGGAATGATCTGGTTGGGAGAAGTGATGTCCCACAGGTGAGCAGTATCTTCCTTCTCGTGATGGAGTATAGAGTGTCTGTGCATATTCTCGAAAGCTTGTCCTATGACATAAATTGTTAGTCCAATAAAAAATATATCACCTAATACTGAACAACTCATTTATTCTGCACTATCGCAACTGGACTAACACGGTTATTTTCTGCTTTATATATATATATATATAATCAAAAAATAAATAGATGATACCGTTCTGTGGCTAACGAAATGCTTTTATTTGTGCGAGCTTTCGAGATACACTGATCTCTTCTTCCGGCGATGTTATAATGAATGAAGCAAGCAAAAGGTAAACTTAAAAACAGTGTCTCTTGGAATGTTATCTGTGCTAGTCCTTCCCACGGTGTGGATGTGTTTTATGGCTATAGGTGTCAAAAGGTTCCTGAAAGCAAGTGATGTAAGAGTGTGTGTGTGTATCTATATATATATATATATATATATATATGCAAATACAACTGTATGCATATATATATATATATAAATAAATAAATATATATATATATATATATATATATATATATATATATATATATATATATATATATATATATATATATATATATATATATATGATACGAACCAATCCAAAGACCAGTAAAGAGACAGCAGACCGCACGGGGTTAATCCAAAAAGTCTATATTCACAACATGAAATACACGTAAGCCAACGTTTCGGTCCCACAGAGAGACCTTCCTCAGGGCCGTGCAACCCACAAGTGTAAGTGACCAAACATATATACCATCACCCATAGTGCAATGCAAACAAAGGGAACCAATCACCAACATGCAATCAGACATAATATGCAACATAGCTGTGCTCCGTGCCCCCTCCCTATTACCTGAAAATCCAAATGATTCATCATGACATAAGAATAGGCACTAGAACTATTAGGAGAGAGACACCCTGAGACACTGGTCCCAGAGTCAGCTGCCAGTGCGGGGGAACGTCGCGCGCCGCGCATGTGCGGTGGGCCAAAACACATTGACTGCCGGGGCGCCAGCAAGGAGAGTGTGCCGCGCATCAAAACTGTGTGCAGACGCCTCATTAACTCTCCCTGGCAACCAGGGACGCCGGCAGCGCAAATCGCGCATGCGCAGTCTGGAAAACCGCCTCGGTGCACAGTTACCCACACACTGACAGCAAAGATGGGCTAAACAGAGTAGTTAAACACAGAGTGTTGAGGTGAACCACAGGGGGACAGATAGAGGTATAGAGCACAAGGAGCACATAGCATCACCATAGTATATAAGGACAAAGGAAGTGCATAAGTGCAGAGGGAGTGATGCAACAGAGTATGAGTGACAAACATATACAAGTCATAATGTAAAACTCAGTCAAAGCAGGGAGACAACTACAGAAAACAGCTAAGTGAAAGCTCCTCATTTAGGCCACCTGGTGTCATAGTCCTTAGTTCATAAATAAGCCTAGCTTCCTGTTTAAGCAAAGTCCTGCCCCTGTCACCCCCACGGGGGGGGGACTGGAACCTGCAGAATAGGCATACAACGAAGTGTGGCCAATGTGTGTCTTTTTTCTTTGAAATGTCTAGCCACAGGTAGACACTTCAGATCTATATCAGAGGCATCGCTCAGTAGGGCTTTCCTGATGTTTGAACGGTGCATGGCCATGCGTTCTTTCAGCATCCTTACAGTCTTCCCGATGTACAGCAATCCACAAGGACACTTAATAAAGTATACCACGAATTTTGACTCACAGTTCAGTTGTTGTTTGATTTTAATCGGTACGCCACTATGCGGGTGATTATAACTAGGGCCCAGCTGCATGTAGTGGCAGTTGGTGCAGCCATGACAGCGGTACGTGTGAAAAGAATTACCACTGATCCAGAGGAATCACAAAGGGCCCTGGCCCAAATGGCCGCACGCTTTCGGGAGAGGGGCTATTCGGCCAAGGACATTAACTTTGCCTTGCAAAAGGTTGGACAGGTTGACAGGGGTGAACTATTGACACCTTCGTCAGGCAGACCAGTGAGCAACAGGCTTAATATAGTCAGTACATTCAGTACTGCTACAAACAGCATTAAGCGTTGCATTCGGGGCAATTGGCGCATCCTGGAGAATGACGAGAGGATTGGTGCATATGCTAGAGAGCCACCCCTATTCTGCTTTCGTCGGGGACCAAGCATTGGTGACATGGTCACTGGATCTGATCCAATAGACAAATATGCCACACCCACCACCTGGTTAGCCAAAAAACCTGGTTCGTACCGCTGTCATGGCTGCACCAACTGCCACTACATGCAGCTGGGCCCTAGTTATAATCACCCGCATAGTGGCGTACCGATTAAAATCAAACAACAACTGAACTGTGAGTCAAAATTCGTGGTATACTTTATTAAGTGTCCTTGTGGATTGCTGTACATCGGGAAGACTGTAAGGATGCTGAAAGAACGCATGGCCATGCACCGTTCAAACATCAGGAAAGCCCTACTGAGCGATGCCTCTGATATAGATCTGAAGTGTCTACCTGTGGCTAGACATTTCAAGGAAAAAAAGACACACATTGGCCACACTTCGTTGTATGCCTATTCTGCAGGTTCCAGTCCCCCCCCGTGGGGGTGACAGGGGCAGGACTTTGCTTAAACAGGAAGCTAGGCTTATTTATGAACTAAGGACTATGACACCAGGTGGCCTAAATGAGGAGCTTTCACTTAGCTGTTTTCTGTAGTTGTCTCCCTGCTTTGACTGAGTTTTACATTATGACTTGTATATGTTTGTCACTCATACTCTGTTGCATCACTCCCTCTGCACTTATGCACTTCCTTTGTCCTTATATACTATGGTGATGCTATGTGCTCCTTGTGCTCTATACCTCTATCTGTCCCCCTGTGGTTCACCTCAACACTCTGTGTTTAACTACTCTGTTTAGCCCATCTTTGCTGTCAGTGTGTGGGTAACTGTGCACCGAGGCGGTTTTCCAGACTGCGCATGCGCGATTTGCGCTGCCGGCGTCCCTGGTTGCCAGGGAGAGTTAATGAGGCGTCTGCACACAGTTTTGATGCGCGGCGCACTCTCCTTGCTGGCGCCCCGGCAGTCAATGTGTTTTGGCCCACCGCACATGCGCGGCGCGCGACGTTCCCCCGCACTGGCAGCTGACTCTGGGACCAGTGTCTCAGGGTGTCTCTCTCCTAATAGTTCTAGTGCCTATTCTTATGTCATGATGAATCATTTGGATTTTCAGGTAATAGGGAGGGGGCACGGAGCACAGCTATGTTGCATATTATGTCTGATTGCATGTTGGTGATTGGTTCCCTTTGTTTGCATTGCACTATGGGTGAGGGTATATATGTTTGGTCACTTACACTTGTGGGTTGCACGGCCCTGAGGAAGGTCTCTCTGTGGGACCGAAACGTTGGCTTACGTGTATTTCATGTTGTGAATATAGACTTTTTGGATTAACCCCGTGCGGTCTGCTGTCTCTTTACTGGTCTTTGGATTGGTTCGTATCATATTTACTCTCTATGGGACTAGCATCTGCTATTACTACATTTTCTACTACAGTGTGCTGACTGATTTTCATATGTATATATATATATATATATATATATATATATATACACATTCTAGTATCTAACTGTGAGAAAGAGTAGGAGACAGGTTACAGTATGTTGTGGTCCCTCTCTCTATATATAAATTAGTAGATTAAAAATACATTACAATTACATAGAGTACCCCAAAGCACCAGCGTGTCCGTCCTCCGTACCTTTCTTTGGAAGAACACAGCGTAAGATGCAGCCAGACAAACAGCACTTCAGTTTCCCCTTGCAGTTTCTGTCGTTATAACATTCTGGAGCTATTTCTGATTCTTCCAACTCAGGTACTCTATCACATGTAAGATAATCCACATCCTTAGGACAAGTGCCGGGTTTATATTTGGCAACTGGAACATCTGTAACATCACAAAGCCAAAAAGAAAATAGTTATTAACACCGACCACGACACAGACCTGTCACCAGAAAGAGACACCCTTTTCTTTGTGGTGACTTTGCTATTTAGACACTGCAGTATATTTAAAAGGTTGATGCTAATAATATATATTCATTATTTGAGTTGGGTGCCATTTTTAGCCGGAATTAGATCCGCCTATCTGCCATTTCCGGATATTGTTTTTAGCACTGTGTCCAGTGGAGATCATTTTGAGCAGAATTATCGATATGTATAATTTCTTATAATTAAAAATGCATTATTATTTTTTTTTTACAAGAAACCATTGTACAGTCTCCTGTAAAGCACAGCCAGAAAGATTTTCCCACATGACTTTTAAATAATTCTGTGCAAAATTCCCAACCCACTTACTGTATGCCTCATATTTCCAAACGTGTTTCTACATTTCTACCAGTACCTCATGACCAGGTTTCCTCCTTCTATGGATGTGCTATAATACCCACTGTACATCCTGTACCTACAACAGCATCTAGGAAAAGTGGTCACCTGTCACATGTCATTAGATCAGTGCAAATAGACAATGCCAACTTTACCAAATTCAACCAACTCAAAGTGTCTTGCTCTGTAAGGCTTCATATGATACATTTTCATATAAAGATATAAGGGCCTATTCTAGTAACTTTGATAAAATCACTGCTATCTCGAACAGTGAGGCATGACCCCACCGAACGGTTTGTCATGTTGTTATCACGGTATTCAGAAAGATTCTGAAACCATTTCCACAAGTCACAAACTGTGAGGTAGGAAAATGCCAATACCACACGAGACAGCTGCAGTACGATCTCAGCCTCAATGTTCTGCCCCGTACCACACGGGACAGCTGCAGTACGATCTCAGCCTCAATGTTCTGCCCCGTACCACACGGGACAGCTGCAGTACGATCTCAGCCTTAATGTTCTGCCCCGTACCACACGGGACAGCTGCAGTACGATCTCAGCCTCAATGTTCTGCCCCGTACCACACGGGACAGCTGCAGTACGATCTCAGCCTCAATGTTCTGCCCCATACCACACGGGACAGCTGCAGTACGATCTCAGCCTCAATGTTCTGCCCCGTACGCTCAGGCCGCAGTCTGCAAGAGCAGCACGGAGAGATCTTCACAGAGATATACATCTCCCGGCAAAGCTCTTACAGGTGATCGTAGTGTTTATATTTATATTTCAATAACAGTGTACTGTAGCAGGGGTCTCTGGAGCAGAACCGCATTCATTTCATGTCTGGGGACCCCATTCTTCCTGAGTTACAGGCCCCAGTATGGGGTGCACGTATCTCCTGTGCGTTTAAATGTCCTGGTCACGTGACACAGGAGATTTAAACATTGCAGCAGGATACCGACACCCCCTACTGGGGCCTCTAATTCAGGAAATTATATCTCTAAATGCCCCCTACATTCTGCCAGTGTCCTCCGCCATTCCCCCTGCCTTATTGCTGCCTTTCACTCCCGCCTTCAAGACTTTTGCAGTACTTATTATTGTAAATAATGCGATATATCTACACTCTTCAGTCGGTACTACTGCTTTTTATTGCTATCAGAACAGGAACTTATATATATATATATGTAGCCTAGCCTCAGGCCGCTACTTATTTTCCTGGGCTCTACCAGTGTAAGTCCCTTTAGGTGTAGGCAGTGGATGGGTTAATTCCTTCAGAGAGGCCTTGTGTGCTATTGCAGCCTTGGATACATTTTATGTATTTAAGGGCGGGCCTAGCAATAGCCAGAAAGTGTCAGCCTGAGGGGTGGATACAGTTTTCGTCACATGCTGGATGTGATGGCCAGTGAGTATCCAGACCTGCTCTGTTATGATGTAGGGTTACAAGCACAACCCAAGGGTATAAATATTGGCACTTTCCCAAAAGTGGATGTGTCTCTTTCCTCCCCCTGTGGAGTGAGTACCAGTTACCTTGGGTCTCATTAGTGGGCCTCAGGAGGAGCACCATGCAGAAGGCCTGGTATGGGCCACAAGCCCTATGAGTAAAACCTTCACTAATGGAAGCAAGGAAAAGGGATGTACCTGCTGCAAGATCCTGAACATGCAATAAACACCATGGAACCATCTATCAGAGTGATTCGCTGTCTTGGGCTAAAGAAAGGTGACCGTCTGGGCCATCCTACTATCCAGAGGATCCATGCTGACTGCTGGCTGCAACCAATGAACAAAGGTACCTTGTACACCTGTCCTGATGATTCCCCACATCAACGCGGAAGTGCTCAGCCATCCTGTTACCTCACAGTTCCGCACCACACCACAGTAAATATGGAGTAGCAAACCAGATCTCACTTAAGGTGGGGGTAAAAGGGCTACATACTGTATATATATATATATATATATATATATATATATATATATATATATATATCTATTTAAAGCTCAAAGCTAAGGTCTATATAAAACCAACAGGGGTTAACACCCCCATTCACTGCATATAACCATCTTCACCAATTGGGTTTTTTCATGAGCTGCTTTATATCCGTTTTAATAGATAACCACTAGCATCCACACTGGCATATATTTGGACTACTTTTCCCATCAGTGAAGTATTCACTTCACTAAGCACAAGAAGGGTTAACACACCTTGTTTCATCAGTCACCAATTGATAATTTGCGCCTGGTTTGGTAATACAGGACTTTTCTCTCTGAATGTTCTGAGAACTGCAGATCCTAATCCTCTATCTAATGTATGTACCTGGATTGAAAACTAGTTAAAGGACAGACAACAGAAGGTTGTCATAAATGGAACTTTTTCAGGTTGGAATAAAGTCGTGAGTGGAGTACCTCAGGGATCGGTACTGGGACTCGTGCTTTTTAACTTGTTTATTAATGACCTTGAGGTTGGTATTGAGAGTAAAGTCTCCATATTTGCTGATGATACTAAGGCCTGGGACCCGGTGCGCCCGGCGGCGCGGGCGGCCACACGCGAGTTCCCCAACAGCAGGGGAATCCTCCCGAGCCGGTCCCGGTCCCCCCTGGCTGCACAGCTTACTACACGCTGTGGCGCGTCAGCCGCTATGGGATACAAGAGAATGGTGATCCCTAGCATTGACGCGTCACGTGGTGTGGCTGTAAGCCAATGAGGAGGGGAGGCTTCAGGAGGAGGAGAGGCTTCGGGGAGCGGGGAGGAGTGTGGAGTGAAAGCAGCATGAGTGCCTGTGTGTGTGTCTGAGTGCCTGTCAGTGTGTGTCTGAGTGCGTGCGTGCCTGTCTGTTTGTGTGTATGTGTGTGCCTGAGTGCGTGAGTGCCTGCCTCTGTCTGTGTGTGTGTGTGTGTGTGTATGAGTGCCTGCGTGTGTGTGTGCCTGTCTGTGTGTATGTGCCTGTGCCTGTCTGTGTGTATGTGTGTGTGTGTTGCTTTACTTACCTTCAATCGGCAGCCCGAGCCGTGGAGGAGGGGGGGGGGGAGAGTAGCGGGTCCCTCTGCTCAAGCCACGCCCCCCTCCTGCTCAAGCCTCCCACTCCCGCCCACCTCCCACTCCCTACAGACCGCATATCGCGGTCTGTGTATGTCTGCGCCCCGCCTGTATGCAGTGCGGGCGTGCTAACTCTGGTAGCGGGGCCTTAGCCTAAATTGTGTAAGGTAATAGAATCAGAGCAGGATGTAATTTCTCTTTAGAAGGACTTAGAGAGACTGGAAACGTGTGCAGGTAAATGGCAGATGAGGTTTAATACAGATAAATGTAAGGTTATGCATTTGGGATGCAAGGATAAAAAGGCGACTTACAAATGAAATGGGGATAAATTAGGGGAATCCTTGATGGAGAAGGATTTAGGAGTGCTTGTAGACAGCAGGTTTAGCAATAGTGCCCAATGTCATGCAGTAGCTGCAATGGCAAACATGATCTTATCTTGCATCAAACGGGCAATGGATGGAAGGGAAGTAAACATAATTATGCCCCTTTATAAAGCATTAGTAAGACCACACCTTGAATATGGAGTACAATTTTGGGCACCAATCCTAAGAAAAGACATTATGGAACTAGAGAGAGTGCAGAGAAGAGCCACCAAATTAATAAAGGGCATGGACAATCTAACTTATGAGGAGAGGCTAGCTAAATTAGATTTATTTACATTAGAAAATAGGCGTCTAAGGGGGGATATGATAACTATACACAAATATATTCATGGAATGTACAAGAAGCTTTCAAAATAACTTTTTTATCCCAAGGGCAGTACTGCTGCGGCAGACTTTATTCTAACAAATCACCGGTTTGTCCCTGGCTTTTTCCTGGAATGCGACGCTGTTCACCCGGAGCATGCCGCGTTCCTTTTGCGTTCCCAACCACGGGTCATGCCCGGCTGACGCGCGGTTGATGTGTTAATTGATAATGGTTCAGGATTTAATAGGCTGCAATGCTCCGCGTGTCCGCCAGATGGCATAAATTCATGAATTGTAATGCAGTATATATATATATATATATATATATATATATATACTGTATAACATCAACCCCTATTACCCCTAACATACTGTACACATACAGTACTGTATATGCACATCAATGATACTATAGGCCGGCGGGGGCGAGATGTGTTTGCAGCAGAGAGAGATCCGCTGCTCTCTCTGCGCAAACATCGGCACATTAAAAATTATTTAAAATACATTTTTATTCATAGTGTAGATGTGCATGGGGTCTCCGGAGCTGAACCGCATTGGTTTCAGGTCCGGGACCCCCTGCTTCCTGAGATACAGGCCCCTTTATGGGGTGCCGGTATCCCTCTGCATTTAAGGTCCCGATCACGTGACCGCGGAATGTAAACAAAGCAGAGGGATACCGGCACCCCCTAAAGGGGCCTGTATCTCGGGAAGCAGGGGTACCCGGACCTAAAACCAAAGCGGTTCAACTCCGGAGACCCTCTGCACATCTACAGTATGAATAAAACACCCATATCAATAAACACTCATTCCTTACCTTTGCGGCTATGTGCTATGGTAACGAAGCAGCATGAATGTATTTTTAATAATATTGTACAGTGAGCAGGGGGTTCCCTGAGCCACAAATCAAAGCTCAAGGGACCCCCTGCTCCTGCACAATATTATTAAAATACAGAAATGCTGCTTCATTACCATAGCTGATAGCCGCTAAGGCAATGAAGGGGTTAACCCACCGTGCCCGCTTTATTGTGGGTAGCGGGGGTGGTTGAAGGGGGTATTTGGCCCTTGGTGTGAGTTTAGGACTTGCGGGGGGGTTGCGGGAGCACTTAACCCCTTCACGACCGTAGCAGTTAATACCGCTACGGTCATGAAGGGTTAACCCCTCCTGCTACCCCCCCGCAAGCCCTAAATAACCACCGTTGGAGCTAATACCCCCATCACCCAGCCCCGCTACCCACAATAAAAAAAATTCACACACAGCAGCCCCACAATAAATAAATAAATCTAAATAAATAAATAAATACATGAATATAAATAAATACATTTAAAATAAATTTTTATTCATAGTGTAGATGTGCAGGGGGTCTCCGGAGCTGAACCGCATTGGTTTCAGGTCCGGGGACCCCCTGCTTCCCGAGATACAGGCCCCTTTATGAGGTGCCGGTATCCCTCTGCATTTGAAGGTCCCGATCACGTGACCGCGGCATGTAAACCAAGCAGAGGGATACCGGCACCCCCTAAAGGGGCCTGTATCTCGGGAAGCAGGGGGTCCCCGGACCTAAAACCAAAGCAGTTCCGCTCCGGAGACCCTCTGCACATCTACAGTATGAATTAAACACACATATCATTAAAGAATCATTCCTTTCCTTTGCGGCTATGTGCTATGGTAACGAAGCAGCATGAATGTATTTTTAATAATATTGTACAGTGAGCAGGGGGTTCCCTGAGCCACAAATCAAAGCTCAGGGGACCCCCTGCTTCTGCACAATATTATTAAAATACAGAAATGCTGCTTCATTACCTTAGCGGCTAAACGCTAAGGCAATGAAGGGGTTAACCCACCATGCCCGCTTTATTGTGGGTAGCGGGTGTGGGTGAAGGGGGTATTTGGCCCTTGGTGTGAGTTTAGGACTTGCGGGGGGGTTGCGGGTGCACTTATATATATATAACAACAACCCCTGTAACCCCTAACATTATACACTTACTGTATATGCACATCAATGATACTATAGGCATAAATGTATTTTTAATAATATTGTACAGTGAGCAGGGGGTTCCCTGAGCCACAAATCAAAGCTCAAGGGACCCCCTGCTCCTGAACAATATTATTAAAATACAGAAATGCTGCTTCATTACCATAGCTGATAGCCGCTAAGGCAATGAAGGGTTAAGGCAGAATAGCATGTTTATTGGGGACATTTGACCCCAATAAACATTGCAATAAACAACATACACTACACCTCCTGTGTATTTAAAATACATAAACAACAATAAATACATTAAAAACATATTTTTAATGTGTCTGTTAAACCTCCCTGCCTTGACTGTAACCTGTGTAAGGCCCCCTCCCCCTAATGTGTCTGTTAAACTTCCCTGCCTTGACTGTAATCTGTGTAAGGCCCCCTCCCACTAATGTGTCTGTTAAATCTCCCTGCCTGTGTTTCTGTGAGTGCAGTGTATCTATATGTGGGGAGGGGGAGGGGGATCCTGATGTCCATACAGTATAATGCAGCGCCTCACTGCCAATGGCCCACCCCGTGAGGCCTAACCACCCTCACCCACTACCCACAAGGGAGGCCTACCCACGGCCTGATACCCGTGAGATACCCGAGGAGACCCGCAGGTGGTCTCCAGAGGTCCCACGCAGAATCACGGAACAAACCCTGAATGTAAAAAAAAATAAACCTGGCCTATACATTCAATGCATACACCCCCCTTCCCCCCCCAACACCTACAGTACAACAATGTGCAAAATAACTATTATCCAGATATGGATAATAGATTAATTGCCCATTATTAAAAACATTAACTAGCATATTCAAATAAATAATAAAGTGCTACTGACCTCATCAATAAGAATTCTCCGTCGCCAGCAACATCCTTGTCTTGCCCACAAAATACATTGCCAAAACAAAGCCAATACATTCAGATATAAATTAATGCAAATCAAAAACCTCAAATGCCAATCAACACATTGCATTTACATTGTATATATGATGCATAAAATCTATGCACCATATACATTCTGCAAATGAATGTTAACAATATCATTGCAAGCAAAATGCAAATACCTCCAAACAAGTAAACTATTTTAACCAATCATGTAAACAACAATCAATTAGCATTCATTATTTACATCCCTAAACAATTGACAGTCCATCCCGAACAATTAAACAATTAACTAATTCAACAGAACAATTTAGCATGTGAAAAAATATAAGTACCAACCAGAATACAAAATTTAAAACCAAGGCTAACCCTTACAAACTCTATGCAACACAATACAATACCAAGGATTACATCTATCTAATTGTAAAAAAAAACATTATACACACATTGAAGCATAGCAGCATAGCCAAATTAATGTAAAACACATCAAATCAAACTTTAAAAATAACAACATTTCTTACCCTGTAAACTAGCAATTGTTAAATGTAAAGGACATGCTGGTGGAGAGACAGATGAGGCCAAAGGTAATGAGTTGGCCGATTTTCATGCAAAAGAAGCTGCACAATCACAAATTATGTTTCCAGCATACCACACCACTGTTGACACACAGCTCAATATGGTAATGACATGCCATCTCCCAGACTACGATCTTAAAATGTTACAAGAACTTGCAGAAGAAAAAGATGTAGAGCTATGGGAGGAAAAAGGTTTGAGCAAGGATGAGAATGGGATTTGGACTAAGGACACAGTGATAGGTTTTCCTAAAATAGCCAGCCCTATTCTAATCTCACATTTCCATGGAATTGGGCATAAAGGAAAGAAAGCTACAGGTGATCAGATTAAAGAATCGTTCCTAGTTAGAGACATTGATCAGGTAGTTGAGACACAACTAGCTAGATGTCTAACATGCATCAGAAATAACACACAAGGAACACGACCCGCAAAACATGAAAATGTGCCCTTGTATTCTCCAACGTCTTAGCGTGAAAATACACCGTCTGCCGACTCGGGACGACTCCAACCTCCGGAGGATTTAACCCACTCTTATAGCGCTGATGATCTGGGAAAACAAAATGGCGGACGAGCTCGGGAGAAGACAGTAATTGAGTCAGACAACCAGTGAAGCTTTGTCAAGAACTGTTCTCTCATTTATTGAAGGGTATACAGCCAGTTTATATAGCAAACTTGAGCATAGAAAAAACACAGATATGAGAACATACTTCCCCTTTTACTCCACAGTCTGTCTATCTCAGCAAAATGACAGTTAGACAGTTTATGGTTTGGGAAAGGGGCTCAATACCGAGTTAGGAGGCCGTTAAGGAAATGGCAGTATGTTGTGAAATGCATTGTTGTGTAACTTATGCCCAATATGGCTGCAGACAAGTTCCTGTTTTCTACAGGGCAAAATAAGTCTGAACAAACACAGTTCAGCTAGCGATAAGTAGGTGACAGGTCAGGTCACATTCTCAGACCTGCCTGCACAGCACAATTACATATGGCATATGGCATGTGATTAGTTCCTGAGACTTAAACGTTAGTACAGAATAGTTATAGAAAATGGTTATCCAGCAATCAAAATGGAGTCCCCCCTTATATGCACATTTACATATATACTGTATCTCTCTAGACATATATACATACATACATATAGTGGCAAGAAATGATATACCACAAAAAAAAAATACACATGTTAAAAAAGCTTTTAAAAAAATTAACAAGTTAAATAAAATACATTTCTGTAGTTCACTTACCATTACTTGGCCCCACCGACTCCCGTTGAAGAGCTTACTCACGAACCAATCCACCAGGCACAGGAACCCATAAAATAATAAACCATAACAAAATAAACATTACACTAAAAATCCAAATCAATATACGGGTCTTCTAATTGTAATCCATCTTCATCTTCATCTGTATTCTTCTTTCTTCTATCTTCTTCCGGGGTCTTCTTCCCGTCTTCGGTCACGCCCTGGTCTTCTTTCTTCTCCGGAGGTCCTTCCTCCTCGGCGTCTGGCTTCAAAATGAGACGACATAGGCTTTTAAAGGCCTATGACGTCACATTTTCGTCATATGGTTCCCACGGCCCTGATTGGGCCGTGAAAACCATGTGTTTTGGCCGATAAAAATAAAAATGATGACGTCACTTAAAGGCAATGAAAGTACAGCCAATCAGAATGGCTTTGCTTCAATTGCCTTTAAGATGACGTCATGAAAAGAAACATGGCCGGCCTCACATGGTACGGTAGCCAATCAGAGCGTGGGAACTCCATCCCTACTCTGATTGGCTCTAGTAACATGTGACAGAGGCTTGGAGGAGAACGGATGTGACGTCATTGAAAGCTTGTCACATGTTACTAGAGCCAATCAGTATATAGTTGCATGATGAAACCACTGTACAAATTCATGGGTGAAGGGTGGGTATCGGGCCAGTGTGGCTTAACCCCTTAATTACCTTTGCGGTTATTATCCGATAAGGTGTTTAAGGGGTTAATTGATATCTGAATGTAATTGCAATGTATTGGCTTTGTTTTGGCAATGTATTTTGTGGGCAAGACAAGGATGTTGCTGGCGACGGAGACTTCTTATTGATGAGGTCAGAAGCACTTTATTATTTATTTGAATATGCTAGTTAATGTTTTTAATAATGGGCAATTAATCTATTATCCATATCTGGATAATAGTTATTTTGCACATTATAGTACTGTAGATGTTGGGGGGGGGGGAGGGGGTGTATGTATTGAATGTATAGGCCAGGTTTATTTTTTTTACATTCAGGGTTTGTTCCGTGGTTCTGCGTGGGACCTCTGGAGACCACCTGCGGGTCTCCTCGGGTATCTCACGGGTATCAGGCTGGTGGTTCTACGGGTGACACATGCGGGGATGAAGCGGTGGACTCACATCCATGGGGGCACCGCGGACCCGTAGTCTGCGGGGATGAAGCGGTGGTCCCACGTCCATGGGGGCACCGCCGACCCATAGGTGCGGGGATGAAGCGGTGGTCCCACATCCGTGGGGGCACCGCGGACCTGTAGTGAGCACTCGTGAGTTCCCCAGACCCCCGTGGGAACCACCCGAGGCCCCGCAGACACCTGTGGGTCTGACCCGGGGCTCCCAGACATCCGCAGGCCTACCGTGGGGACCCAATTGTGGCCCACGGTGACAAAGGAGACCACCTGGGGGCCATGGTGCTGGCGGGACCCACCAGCAGGCCTCCATAACCTTTTTGAAAAGGGCTGCTGGTACCCTATAGGTCTGTCAGGTGCCCCGCCAGCCCACCGGGGACTCGCGTGGGGCTGCGTTAGGAACCCTGTTTGTAAAAGGATAAATCTTGTATTTATGGGGGTCACAGGGGGTGGGTAATGTATTTAATAAATATAATGATGCTTATTGTGGGTCACTGTATTGTTTTTATTGTGGGTACTGGGGGTGGGGGGTATGTGGGTAGGCCTCCCTTGTGGGTAGTGGGTGAGGGTGGTTAGGCCTCACGGGGTGGGGGATTTGTGTGGGAGGGTATGTAGGCGTCCCGAGTGGTGGGTGAGGGTGGGTTAACCCCTTAATGACTGTAGCGGTTAATAACCGCTATGGTGATTAAGGGGTTAGGGGACATTACTTTGGATGTTTTAATTTTTGTATCTGTTTTGCAGCAGCGGAGGGGCCATGGGCAGGATGGGGGAGTGGATGGGGGGCAACGGTATGTGGGTAGGCCCCCCTTGTGGGTAGTGGGTGAGGGTGGTTAGGCCTCACGGGGTGGGCCATTGGCAGTGAGGCGCTGCATTATACTGTATGGACATCAGGATCCCCCTCCCCCTCCCCACATTTACATACACTGCACTCACAGAAACACAGGCAGGGAGATTTAACAGACACATTAGGGGGAGGGGGCCTTACACAGATTACAGTCAAGGCAGGGAAGTTTAACAGACACATTAGGGGGAGGGGGCCTTACACAGATTACAGTCAAGGCAGGGAGGTTTAACAGACACATTAAAAATATGTTTTTAATGTATTCATTGTTGTTTATATATTTAAAATACACAGGGGGTGTACTGTATGTTGTTTATTGCAATGTTTATTTGGGGGCAAATGTCCTCAATAAACATGCTATTCTGCCTTAACCCTTCATTGCCTTAGCGGCTATCAGCTATGGTAATGAAGCAGTATTTCTGTATTTTAATAATATTGTTCAGGAGCAGGGGGTCCCTTGAGCTTTGATTTGTGGCTCAGGGAACCCCCTGCTCACTGTACAATATTATTAAAAATACATTCATGCCTATAGTATCATTGACGTGCATATACAGTAAGTGTACAATGTTAGGGGTTACAGGGGTTGTTGTTATATATATATAAGTGCAACCGCAACCCCCCCGCAAGTCCTAAACTCACACCAAGGGCCAAATACCCCCTTCACTCACTCCCGCTACCCACAATAAAGCGGGCATGGTGGGTTAACCCCTTCATTGCCTTAGCGGTTAGCCGCTAAGGTAATGAAGCAGCATTTCTGTATTATTTTTTTTTTATAAATATTTTTCCTTTATTGGTGTCATACAGAGCATTGGTACATGTTACAGACATTGGCCAACGGGCGATCTCGGAGATACGGCGCAATACATGTACATAGCGTGGAAGGGGTTGGTGATACACAATAAACCCTTTTCCTATTTTCAGTGGTGAAAAAGAGAGGGGGCGACGAAGGAAGGGTGGATAGTTGGGAACGACTTTGGGCAAAGAGAGGGGAGGTGGGGAGGGAGGGTAGGGGGGGAGGGTAGGGGGGGAGGGATTTGGGGTTCGGCGGTCAGGGGGGGTGTAATGCGGTAAGGATTATGTGGGAGTTGGATCGCCCAATCCCGGCCAGGGTTCCCAGACCGAGTAAAACTGTGGCATTTTTTGTTTCAGCATTGCCGTCAGTCTTTCCATGCTCATAATTCCGTCTACCCTAGCGATCACTGTTCTTCTAGAGGGGGCTTTGATTTTCTTCCAGGCCGCTGCTACGCAGCATCTCGCAGCCGTCAGTATTGCTGCTGTGAGCCTGGCAGCAGGGGTAGGGAGGTCGTCAATTGGATTTCCCAGCACGTAGGTCAGAGGGTCCAGGGGTATTTCTATATGCAGGGTCTCGGTCAGGAGGCCCTGGATCCGGGACCAGTATCTTTGGATCTTTGGATCTCCGGGCATGTCCACCAAATATGGGACATGTCCCCCCTTTGACCACATCCCCTCCAGCATTCGTCTGGAGTGCCTGGGTAGATTTGGCTCAGTCTACTTGGGGTCAGGTACCAGTGAAATAATATTTTGTAGATATTTTCTTTTGTGACGGAACAAATTGATGTTTTGGTGGCTGCCTCCCAGATATCCTCCCAGTCCTCAAGGTCCATGTTAGTGTTTAGGTCTTCGTTCCATTTCTGCATATAAAGGTGGTTAGGGGGGGTCTGGGATGCCTCAAGCATTTTGTATATCCCCGAGATGAGGCCCTTTTGGTACTCGCCTCTGAGGCAGAGGGTCTCAAATCTGGAGCGCGGCGGGAACCTTAGGCTAGGGGACTGGGTTCTCAAGAAGTGCCGAATCTGTAGGTATTGAAATATAGGCAAATCAGGGGACGAAAGTTTAACTCTCAGTTCCCGGAGGGGCATGACCTCATCGTTTTCCAGTAAGTGGAAATCCGGGTTCCCGAATAAGGGGTTGAAGCTAGGCCATATTTCCCTTTGGTTTTTAACCATGTCGACCACGTGCATCTCATTGCCCCGAGGCTAAGTCTCAGTGGCTTCTTGTTTTTGTGGGTTTGGGACCACAGTAGGGCTGAGAGGGGGGTCGGGGACGCATGGTGCGTCTCTATCTCCAGCCAGCAGTTAGAGGTGGGGGGGTTGTTCCACACCACCGCCTGCCTCAGCTGGGCTGATTGGTAGTATCGGAGTACGTCCGGCACCCCCAGACACCCTCTCGTCCTTGAGGCTAAAAGTACTGACCGTGGGACCCTGGCTCTCCGTTGTTGCCAAATGAACCTTAGGATATGGGCCTGGATATTCCTCAGTTCTGCTAGTGGGACGGGGACGGGGAGGGTCTGAAAGAAGTAGAGCAAGCGGGGTAGGATATTCATTTTGGTGGACACTATTCTTCCGAACCAGGAGATCTGGTGGGTTTGCCAGGTCTCTAGATCTCTCAAGATCTGGCGGAAGAGAGGGGGGTAATTGGTTTGGTATAGTGAGCCATATGAGCTCGCTATTTTAATCCCAAGATATTTGATATGGGAGCTATTCCATTTATATTTAAATTTCTTTTGTAGGGCTGTCCATACGGGGTTCGGTAGCGAGATGTTGAGGGCCTCCGACTTGTCTGTATTGACTTTATAGTCTGACAGTTGGCCAAATTGGTCTAGGAGTTTTTCTAGGTTGGGGAGGGAGGTGAGGGGATCTGACA
>NC_134486.1:5434277-5495831 GCF_040206685.1 Ascaphus truei | reverse complement strand
AGTTCGGACTTGAGGGAGGGGGGGGAAAGGGGCACCCTGGGGTAGGGTGGGGGGGGCACGTTAGTAGGAGTATCTAACTTACGTGGACTTAGGGTTAGTTGGGGGGGGAGGGGGTTGGGGGGAGGGAGAGGGGAGGGAGGGGATGGGAGGGGGGGTAGGGTGGGGGGAGAGGATGGGAAAGGTGAGGGGGGGAGGGGGGGGCGTAGTAGGATGAGGAGGAGGGGGGGAGGGGTAGGGGGGAGGGGGAGGGAGAGGAGGAGGGAGGATGGGAGAGAAGGAGGGGGGAGGAGGAGGGGGGGGAAAGGGGTTGGGGGGGAGAAAGGGGGGGAGGGGAGGGTGTGGAGGGGGGGGATGAGGGTGGAGGTTAGGGGAGGGGGTATGTGGGGTGGGGTTGGGAGGGAAGGGGGGGAAGTGGGGGGGGGGAAGGGGGGAGGGTGGAGGGAGGGGGGGAGCATACAGTATTTACATCATTCGCAGGTGGTTTAAACATTGCTCTCGGGGGAATCCCATTCCCAGGCCGAGGTATCGCCTGCACATTGCTGTTTTCACCTACTCATTCAATATTTGTTCATACATTGGCATAGAGCGAAACAGATTGGTTAAGCATAGTACAGATCTCCGCTGGGGGGGGGAGGGCAGGTGAGGGAAGGGGGGGGACACCTTGGGGCGGGGGGGGGTGGGTTCTTATGGGGAGTCAGCTAACATGGTGTTTGGTCTGATTGGTGAGGGGGGGGAGGGGGGGGGTAGAGGGGGGAGAGGGGGTAGGGAGGGGGGACATATTATTTATAACACTGTCCAGCGTTTGGGGCTTGCCCCTGAGGGGAGCTCATTCTTTAACCTGGACAGCGCTTAGAGCTGTATATTTATATCTTGCTTAGACATATATGGTTTGTCAGTTGCTATGAAGTGAAATATGGTGTCTAATCCTAATCCGGTTCAGGTCTGGGGGGGGTGGGGTGGGGAGCAGGGTGGGGGGGTGTAGGTGGGGTGGAGAGGGGAGGGGGGGTTGGTGGGGGTGGAGGGGAGGGCGGGGGAGTTTAAGGGGGGACCATACATTTGTAAGTTAAGTTGGAAGCTGCAAATTTCTGGGGGGAAGCCCCTGCAAGGGATCTCACTTGAATCCAGACATTTTGAACATATATGCTAGTCTTGACGGTAAGGGGGGGGGGTTTGCCCGGGGGTCGCGGTAATCTTGAGAGATGGGGCTTTCCTTGGGGGATAATGGGGTACATCACTTTTGTTATAGGGGGGGAGGGGGGGTGGCAATATTTGTTCATACAACCTGTCTCTTGAGGGAGGGGGGGGGGGGGAGGATGCCTCCGGTAGCAGTCCATGTATCAAAGTACCAATAGAGGGAGTCCCTGGTTCTGCGGTCTTGGTGCTAGTCCACCCCAGGTTGGGGGTCAGGTGCATCTCTTGTTCGTCGGGAGCGCTGATGGGGAGTGCTTGTGGAGCAGCGCGGCTACTGACCCACGTCCTTGGTGCCTGGATCTCCGCGGGTGCAGCTTTGGAACTCGTAAGGATCGCGAGAGGATCGCGTTTGATGAGGTTGGTGTGCAACGCAAGTGCCGTTTCTCCCCGTTGATGCTTGGGTCACTGCGGGTGCAGCTTCGGTTCCCCTGGTCTCAGAGGGGAGCGGGAAAGGTAAGTGGACATTTTACCTGTGAGGGGACGGGAAGGAAGGAGGGAAGGGGGGCGGGGTAGGGGGGAGGGGGTAGCAGTGGGGTATGGGGGGATAGCGGCGGGGGGGAGGGGGAGAGGGAAGAGGGGGGGCATGGAGTGGAGGGGGGGGAATGGGGGGGTGGGAAGGGTAAGGGGGGGTGGTAGTTTCGTGGGCTGTTGTCTTGGGGTCTGCAGGGCCCGAGGGAGCTCTTGTACTCTAAGGGTTCTTGAGTTAGTTGGTTACTTCGGACTTTAGGGCCTCTGGGTCTGCGTGGGATGTCTGTGAGGTCCTCCTGTAGTTTTCTTAGTCCTCGTAGGTGGCGGGATCATCAGGATTCACCGGAGTCGCTGACTCGCCAGTCTCTCCGATGTTCGGGGGGCTTCTTGGGGGATCATCTCCGACGTCTCCTCAGTGCAGGGGCGGTTGTTCTTCTGCGGTGGGAGGGGGATCCCTAACGCTTTCAGGAAGTCCTTAGCGCTTTCAGGGGCTGATACTGTGTGGTGGCGGAGCACCACTAATTTGAAGGGGAACCCCCAGCGGTATTTTACACCCTGGTCCCTGAGATAGGAGGTAAGTGGGCGCATCGCATTTCTTTTTATTATTGTTGTTTGGGAGAGATCATTGAAGAGCTGGATTTGTACACCATCCATAGTCACAGTCCGCAGTTCTCTGGCCGCCGTCATGATGCGGTCTGTAGCAGAGTAAGCGTGCATTCTAAGCACCACATCTCTGTGACGGTTTGGATCTGATGATTTTGGGCCCAGGGCTCTGTGGGCTCGGTCAGTGTGCAGATCATGGTCTGATAGATCAGGGACGAGCTGTAGAAAGAGTCTGCGGAGGTAGGGTTGAAGTTCTTCATGTGTGATATCTTCAGGGATATTTTTGAGACGGATGTTCTGCCTCTGCTCCCTGTTCTCCATGTCCTCGAGCTTGTTTTGCATATGACGGATCGCCTCTCCGCATCTCAGTACTTCTTCGTGGGTCTTTGCTTGCTCATTTGTTGTTCTCTCCATTTTCACCTCCAGATCCTCTGTCCGCTCCGTCAGCGCTTCCACTTCTGCCCGGATAGTTTGAAGGGCCTTTTCTGTGTCCTCTTGAACTCCCCAAAGACAAAAAAGTCTTTATTTAAGACGGGGGGATCCGAGTCAATCGGGCTCTGTCGGCCGCTGCGCACCTCGTGCTCCGGTTCTTCTCCGGCGCCATCTTGCCCATCGGGGCTGATATCAGCCAGGCGCTGTGCCGGGGGGAAGAACTTGGTGACGGGGCACTGACTCTTCCTCTGCGGCTTCCCTGTCATCTCTCCGGTGTTTGCTCTCGGTGTGGGGTCGTATTTCGGGGAGTTTGAAGTGGGGAATAAGCTTATTCTGGTGTTTTTAGTAGCGTGAGCGTGTGTTTTATTCATACTGTAGATGTGCAGAGGGTCTCCGGAGCGGAACTGCTTTGGTTTTAGGTCCGGGGACCCCCTGCTTCCCGAGATACAGGCCCCTTTAGGGGGTGCCGGTATCCCTCTGCTTGGTTTACATGCCGCGGTCACGTGATCGGGACCTTTAAATGCAGAGGGATACCGGCACCTCATAAAGGGGCCTGTATCTCGGGAAGCAGGGGGTCCCCGGACCTGAAACCAATGCGGTTCAGCTCCGGAGACCCCCTGCACATCTACACTATGAATAAAAATGTATTTTAAATGTATTTATTTATATTCATGTATTTATTTATTTATTTAGATTTATTTATTTATTGTGGGGCTGCTGTGTGTGAATTTTTTTTATTGTGGGTAGCGGGGCTGGGTGATGGGGGTATTAGCTCCAACGGTGGTTGTTTAGGGCTTGCGGGGGGGTAGCAGGAGGGGTTAACCCCTTCATGACTGTAGCGGTATTAACTGCTACGGTCGTGAAGGGGTTAAGTGCACCCGCAACCCCCCCGCAAGTCCTAAACTCACACCAAGGGCCAAATACCCCCTTCACCCACACCCGCTACCCACAATAAAGCGGGCACGGTGGGTTAACCCCTTCATTGCCTTAGCGGCTATCAGCTATGGTAATGAAGCAGCATTTCTGTATTTTAATAATATTGTGCAGGAGCAGGGGGTCCCTTGAGCTTTGATTTGTGGCTCAGGGAACCCCCTGCTCACTGTACAATATTATTAAAAATACATTCATGCTGCTTCGTTACCATAGCACATAGCCGCAAAAGTAAGGAATGATTCTTTATTGATGTGTGTGTTTTATTCATACTGTAGATGTGCAGAGGGTCTCCGGAGCGTAACCGCTTTGGTTTTAGGTCCGGGGACCCCCTGCTTCCCGAGATACAGGCCCCTTTAGGGGGTGCCGGTATCCCTCTGCTTGGTTTACATGCCGCAGTCACGTGATCGGGACCTTTAAATGCAGAGGGATACCGGCACCCCATAAAGGGGCCTGTATCTCAGGAAGCAGGGGGTCCCCGGACCTGAAACCAATGCGGTTCAGCTCCGGAGACCCCATGCACATCTACACTATGAATAAAAATGTATTTTAAATAATTTTTAATGTGCCGATGTTTGCGCAGAGAGAGCAGCGGATCTCTCTCTGCTGCAAACACATCTCGCCAGGGGACGGCTTCAAAGACAACAGCTCGCATACATCCCCATGAGTTTTTACACAGCATTGCAGTATTGCAGACAGCGGGAATAAAATGCTTAAATCACAGCAGCGAAAATAACGCAATACACTCCGGGCGAAAACGATACAAAACCGCACATAACCAGGATTATCTGAAATTCGCGTAGATAGCCGAGTTAGAATAAAGTTGGTCGCCACTGTACATAGGACAAAGGGTTATACCTTAGGTTGGGAGGAAAGGAGATTTCACCAGCAACAAAGGAAATTGTTCTTTACAGTAAAGTGAGTTAAAATTTGGAATTTTAAAGCCTGTGATAGCAGATACAATAGATATGTTCAAAAATGTTTGGACATCTTTTTAGCAAGAACAGGTATACAGGGATATACCAAATAAATAAACATAAGAAGTATGTTGATCCAGGGAGTAATCTGATTGCCCATTTTTGGAATCGGGAAGGAATTTTTCCCTTCCAAGATATCATTAGAAAGGTATGCCAGTGTCCCAGTAGTTGTCAACAGGGAATGTCAAGCCTAAGACAGGACATGTAGGAATCAGGATGGTCAGTGGGCGAGCCGAAGTCAGGAACCTGTACACATGGAGCGTTTCTCCATTCACCGTCGGGCAATGTCATTTCCCAACCAGAGGGTTTGTTTAGGACAACTTGCAGTTAACTCTCTTAGAACATGTTTGCATTGAACGCAATACTGACAATGCGATTCTGACCTGTGTCGTCATCTTTCCCCTGGAGTCAAGTGAGACCTGGAAGATCCAATTTACCTGAAAACTCACCTTTCAAAGAATTCTATCTGGCGTACCCCTTGCATCCACTCACCCCCCTCTACAACCCTAATGGACCATCTGTATATATCACTACCCCCATCACTACCCCCCATTGTACCACGCTGTGGAAGGCAAATTGTTTTTAAAAACTGATGATAATAATAATATGTTGCTGTTTTCATTTATAATATTTAACAAAATGGATAAATGGTATTTAAGCATAGGTAGTCTTAACAGTACTGATGTTAATAGCCTCGTTATTTTATACTAGCTAAAGTACCTGACATTGCACGGGGGGGTCAGTAAATAACATTTTTTAGCATAAAATCACAAATAAAAGTTAATAGGATGGTTGCAGTTTCATTGTTAAAAACATGAAACATCATTTTTAAAGACATGCATTACCTCTGTGACTTTTTCTCTTTTCCCACATTTTCTCGCTCCTTCAACTTCTCTCCCTCACTCCCACCCTCTCTTCCTCCCTTTTCCCTCTCCCACTCCCTCTCCCTCCACATTCTCAATTCCTCTCCCCCTTCCTTATGCTCTCTCCCCTCCTCCCCATTCTCTATCAGCACTTCCCATTAATAACTTATGATGTTCCCAATTATTTACGCCTTTCTCTCCTTCTCCAGCAGTCTTGATTTCTACTCATGGGTCAACTGACTTCCTCTCTTTCTTTCTTTCTTTCTTTCTTCTTTCCTCTGCTTTCTGTGCTATCGTTATTTGACTCTCCTTATCTGCCACCAGACTGTGCGCATTATGATGTGTAGGTTTCATGGTCTTGGAGCTATGGCCCTGACAGAAACACACACAGATTCAAACAGATAGGCTATTATATATAGCTAAAGTTTCCATCTTCACACAGTTTGCAGTACATTGGAGTCATAAAGCCTTCCCCTCCCTTCCTCTTTTCAAATTTCCCTCCCCTTCCCACCCTCTTCATCTCTCCCCTCCTCTTATGCTGTCTGTCTCCCCTTATTCCTAAATCCATCTCTTCCCCTCATCTCTGTCCCTTACTTCACTTTCCTTTAATACCTTACTGTATGATGTTCCAAATTCCCTGCTGTCCTTCATCAGTATTCTTACTTTCTTCTCACGTTTCAACTAACTTCCTATCTTTCTTTCTTCGTCTGATTTCATTGTCAACTTTTAGCTATCTGACTCTCCTTATCTGCCAGCAGGCTATGTGCATTATATAGAAAAAAAAGTTACCCCCAGGTGCACACTTCTAGTGTCTGCGTAGTATGGCTGTGAAGTGTTGGGTGTCTATGGGGGCTATGCACTAAGCTCAATGGCTTTGCGATCTGATTTGGCCAAAAAGCAGGTTCGTTAAAAAGTGAAGCCGGGGACGCGATGCACTAAGGCCTTGAGGCCATTTTTTAACGTACCTGATCAAAATAGCTCAAAACAGCCCAGCGTACGTGATGCTTTTTTCCCCCTGCTAGCGTTCTGAACCATTACGTACGCTAGCTGATAGAAAAAAAAGCCGCTTGTAACATTTGCATGGAGATTTGGCATCTCCATGCAAGGCTGTTACAGGCGATCGTACACTAAATAAAAACATTTTAATAATAGTGTACATGAGCAGGGGGTCTCCGGAGCTGAACCGCACTGGTTTCAGGTTCGAGGACCCCCTACTTCAGGAGATACAGGCCCCGTTATGGGGTGCCGGTATCCCCTGCAGTTTAAAGCTCCCGCGTCACGTGACCGGGTTATTTACATTCTGCAGGGGATACCGGTACCCCATAAAGGGGCCTATATCTCCTGAAGTAGGGGGTCCTCGGACCTGAAACCAACGCGGTTCAGCTCAGGAGACCCCCTGCACATCTACACTAGTATTAAAACACACATAACAATAAACAATAATTAATTACCGTAGCAGCTATCCGCTAAGGTAATGAAGCTGCTTTAATGTATTTTTAATAATAGTGTGCGGGAGCAGGGGGTCCCCTGAGCTGAACCGCATTGATTTGTGCCTCAGGGACCCCCTGCTTCCCGAGTTACAGGCCCCTGTATGGGGCATCGGAGGCCAATGTCGCCGCCATCTTTATAGCGTCCAAGAAGCGACGTGGGCTCTATAAAGATGGCGTCCGCACTGGCACCGATGCCCCAAACCGGGGCCTGTAACTCGGGAAGCAGGGGGTCTCTGAGGCAGAAATCAATGCGGTTCAGCTCAGGGGACCCCCTGCTCCCGCACACTATTAATAAAAATACATTAATGCAGCTTCATTACCTTAGCGGATAGTCGCTAAGGCAATGAAGGGGTTAAGTCAAATTAGCATGTTTATTGGGGACAATTGTCCCCAATACACAACACACATCCCCCTCGCCCCCTAACACATACAGTACTGTAATGGGCAAAATTACTATTATTCACATATGGATAATAATGCATTTGGCCATTTTAAATACATTTAAATTACAATAAATACAGTCAAAACATTTAACACTTACGTTTTACAGGCACCCACAATGAAGGCCGTCTTCATCCTCATCTTCATTCTGCCCATGCCCCTCCGGTGCTGCAAAACATGCACAACAATCACAATAGCCAATGTAATGTCCCCTAGCCCCTTAATCACCATAGTGGTTATTAACCGCTACAGTCATTAAGGGGTTAACTTACCCTTACCCACCACTCGGGAGGCCTACCCACATACCCATGGGGCCAATACACCCTCCCCCCCCCCAACACATACAGTACAATAATGTGCAAAATAACTATTATCCAGATATGGATAATATATTATTTGGCCATTATGAAACACATAAAACATGCATAAATCAAAACATGAATGTTTAATCTTAAAATCACCACATTGCATGTTACAATAAATCCAGCATCTATTGTAAATATAAGGCAACAAATCAGCAGCTCAACAAATGTATATGAAATGTCACACAATTGCATTGAGTATGTACATGATGCAAATAATCTGTGCATCATGTAACACTATGCAAAATATATGTAACAATAAAATACACTATGAACAATGTCCCCTAACCACCAATGCCATCATGAAAATCAATTAGAAACTAACCAACATCAATACAATTAGCATCAATCAATTAATCCATTTCCTCAAACAATTAAAATACAATACAAATCAATTATACAATTCCCAAAATACACATATAATACACCCATTCAGTGTCCGTGAATGTAATGTATATACATAGATACATTAACGGGCATTAAATGGGACTGAAAAAATTAAAGACATGAATCAAAAATCATAAAAACCTGTAAAAGTTAAAATAATAAACTTTTCTTTTGTTTACTCACCATTAGATGCCCACTCACCGAAATCCAAGTGACCCGGAAGCACAGGAACCAATCCACAGGTAAGCCATAAACTAAAAAACCATAACAAATCCACGTCTGTGTCTTCTTTCTTCTTTGGGATCTTTTGGGGTCTTCTGGGGTCTTCTTCCATCTTCTTCCATCTTCTTACGCCATGCCCTTCTTCTCTTCTTAGGAGGGGAGATGTTCCCTCCTCGGCAACTAGCTTCAAAATGAGGTGACATAGGCTTTTATAGGCCTATGACGTCACATTTTGGTCAAATGTTTCACACGGTCCTGATTGGGCCGTGAAAAACATGTGATTTGGCCTCCCGAGTAGTGGGCGAGGGTGGGTTAACCCCTTAATGACTGTAGCGGTTAATAACCGCTATGGTGATTAAGGGGTTAGGGGACATTACATTGGCTATTGTGATTGTTGTGCATGTTTTGCAGCACCGGAGGGGCATGGGCAGAATGAAGATGAGGATGAAGACGGCCTTCATCGTGGGTGCCTGTAAAACGTAAGTGTTAAATGTTTTGACTGTATTTATTGTATGTTATATGTATTTAAAATGGCCAAATGCATTATTATCCATATTTGATTTTGGTCATTACTGTATAGTATGTGTTAGGGGGGTGTATTTAGTTATAATTCTTGTTTATTATATTTGGAGGTGCAACATTGGTACCGCAGGCCCGCGGATACCCCCGGACTCCCGCGGGGACCCCCGGACTCCCGCAGGGACCCCCGCACTCCCGCGGGGACCCCCGCTTGGTGAGCCGGGGACCCCTGGACACCCGCAGGGTCAGCCGGGGACACCCGTGCGACCCCCGGGCTCCCTCGGAGACCCCCGTGGGGTCAGCCGGGGACACCCGCCGGCCTGCTGTATGGATTTTGCGCATGCAAAAATAAAAAGCAAGAATTTTTTCTAAGTCCAGATTTCTTTGCGTCTACTCTGACCTGGCGTGTTCTGATCAACGCAACTTTCGCGTACGCTAAGGTTGCGTTGCTTAGTGCATCCCACTTAAGGGCAGAATTTAACGCAAACAGGGTTGCGAACGAGCAAAGTTGGACTTAGAAAAAATTCCTGAAAAAAGTCATTTTTAGATCGCAAAGTGCCTGTTTGCGTTGCTTAGTGCATCGGGTTGAGCGCAAAAGCACGTTCTAAGAGCACTTTGCGGTCTAAAAGTGACTTAACGGAGCTTAGTGCATAGCCCCTTGTGTTTCTTGGCATTGGAGCTATGGCCCTGACAGACACACACAGGTTCAGACAGACATACAGACCACTGTACCTATAGTGTCGTATTCACACAGGTTGCAATAATTTTAAATCATAATGTTCAGCTCCACAGAGGTCTTCCTTCCTCTCTATCTCCCTCTCCTCTCCTCCTTATCTCCAATTTACCCCCCCCCTCTCTCTCCCCCCACCCCTCTCTCTCCCCCCACTTTCCTTTAATGCTTTATTTTGTCCCCAATGATTTCCGTCTTTATCTCCTTCTCCAGGATTCTTGCTTTCTTGTCACTTTTAAACTGATTCCATCTCTTTCTTCATCTGCGTTCAGTGTAAACTCTATAGCTATCTGACTCTCCTTATCTGCCACCAGGTTATGTGCATTATGTTGGCATGTGCCAGATACATATCCTAACAGTTACAAAACCCACTGGCTGATTTGCTTGTCAGAGACAAGCAAATGGCTTGTTAATGGCTCAAGCAATGGCTCAAGCAATGGCTCAATGTTTATGGCTCAATATTTATGGCTCATACAATTACCATGTTTTAATACAATATACAAGTAATGCCAAGGTCCACACTTCTAGGTTTCCCTTAGTACACCTGCAAAGGGTTATGTGTCTAGATTTCATGGAGCTATAGTCCTGAGACACACACACACACACAGGCATAGACAGCCACACAGGCTATTTTATCCTTATTATCTACTGTTGCTAAGTTCCTGGCTTCGCACGGTTTGCAGTAATCTGGAGTAATAAATCTCAAGCGTCACACAAATTTCCCTCTCCCCTTTGCCTTATTTCCTCCCTCTCTCCTTCTCTCCTTCTTCCTCCCCACTTCTCTATCTCCCCTTCTCTGCCTCCCCTTCTCCCTATCCCTTTATCTCTCTCCTTCTCACCTTCTCCCTCTCCTCTTATCTCTCTCCCCTTCTCTGCCTCCCCTTCTCCCTATCTCGATTTCCTTCTCCCCCACCTACTCCCCTTCTCACTCTCCCCCTCTTGCCCTCTCTCTGCTCATCTCCATCCACTCCCCTTCTTTCTCTCCCCCTCTCCTTCCCTACTTCCCTTCTCTTCCTTCCGCCATACATTCTCCCCTTCTCGCCCCACCTTTCTGTCTTGTCCCTACTGCCCTTCAGTCTCTCCATCTATTCACAATTATCTTCCGCCCTCTCTTCCCCTCTCTCTATCCACTTCTCCCTCCCCTTCACTCCCTTCCCTTCGGGAAAAGTTATTTTTGCAAAGATAGATTTTAATGCGCATGTCAGACACAGTACTTATCTTTCCATCTGTTTCAACTGCAGAATAGTTGGTAGCTAAAATGTAGAATGTGATTTTTTTTTCATTGTAATATGTTTATCATGTAACTGCTCCTCAAAATCCTCCTAGAGTCACTCCTCAAACCTCCAACTAGAAAATGTAAAATCCCGTCCAACAGGCTCTATGTGTAATGTCTTCCTATGTAATACTGAGGCCAAACCCGTCCCAAATACAGCCCCCAGACTTACCAAAGAGACAGAATCCCATTCAAACCAGTGGGACCTTTCATTTGATAGATCTGCTTCAATTCTTTGCCCAGGTTTAACCTTAGATTTGGGACTTTAATAAATAATTATCAGCAGGGGTCTAATGTCTGGGGGCAAAAACCCCACAACTAAAGTAACGACACCAGATATTCCAAAGGAAATGTTCCAGTTAATTTCAATAGAATTCCTTTTCTTTGCTGCTTTAACCAGACATGCAACCAGATTTGAATGAATGAAGTATCTTGATATAGTGATACATGTTCCATTAAACCCTGATACGGGGCTTTCTTACATCCAAGTTCATGGCAAATGTATAGTTTATGAGTTTGTTAAGTAACCTCCCTGACAGGTGGTGCTGGATACTCACCATAACGAGCTTCTGACCAGGTGACCACACAGCACAGAACGAGCCCCAGAATGAGGGAGACAGCGGTTGGATTCATGGTAGTCTGTGGAGCTGTGTCTGAGTCCCGAGGGCTGTCATCCTCTGGGATTTATACCCTGAGCTCAGATAAGGAAGGAGACAGGACGGAGACAGGACCAGGATGAAGGAAGGGAGGGGACCGGGGGCAATTAAACATGTAAATGGACAGCTCCACGTTGCAGGCCAAATAAAAAATTCCAAACTTAGTTATGTATTTGGCTTCAAGCACTTTAATTATTTGACTTATTATTCATGTATACTGTATATAATTTTTGCAATGGCTGCAGCACAAAGCGAGGCCTGTAACATAAATTAAAAACAAACAGCTGGGACCAAAAACCTGTTTTCATTCAGCTTTAAAAGGGGCTAATATGAGGCCGCTGGGGACACCCCTGATCACAAGTTTATGCTCAAATGGGCGTCCGACCCGAATTTGGAATTTGATAGAGATGACTGGGAAGAAATTAGGAGTTTGCCATAAAGACCTCTATTTGTACCACTATCAAAGAAAATATTTACAAAATTCTACAGTATATCACTGGTATCTCACCCCAAGCACTGGTATCTCACCCCAAGCACTGGTATCTCACCCCAAGCACTGGTATCTCACCCCAAGCACTGGTATCTCACCCCAAGCACTGGTATCTCACCCCAAGCACTGGTATCTCACCCCAAGCACTGGTATCTCACCCCAAGTCGTCTGCAGCAGATCTACCCAGCAACATCAGACCTCTGCTGGAGGGGATGTGGACAAAGAGGTGACATGGTTCACATTTGGTGGTCATGTCTAGCGATTCAGAAGTATTGGACCACTATCCTAATTATTATTAAAGATGTAACAGATCTTTTGATTCCCATAGATCCATTGACTTTCTCCTGGCAAAACCAGTTGAAGATATAAGCCGTGAAGGGTAGATGCGCTGTGGCGGCTTCCTTGGAGAAGATAGCCCCCCCCCCCCCCCCCACTAGGTGAACTGTAGAAAAAGAATAACCGAGGTGAAGCGGATGGAAAAGGTTAAAACGTTCCTAAAGCATTGTACACCTCCCTCCGCCTCCTCTCCCGCCCCACCCCACCCCCCCCCCCCCCGTCCTTCTTGGTTGTCCATTCTCCTCTTTCTCTCTGTGTTATTTCTCTTTGTTTGTATTACCCTGCAATGTACTATATAAATAACCCTGTAAGATCCAAACCTTCAACAATAACTGTAATAAAGTGGATTTAATGTCAAATCCTCTGCAATTTAAGCATATAATATAGAATATAGGTACCCACAGTAGCTAGGAGTGTTTGTATGATTATTAAATAGTATTCCATTGATATCGTTCCTACTCAATGTACTGTATAAGAATGTCACACGGTAATATTACATGAGCAGTAATATTGTTGGATCTCCTATGTCTATTATTTGTACTATGCGGAAAACTATTAAAAACTATTTGAAATAAAAGGGGATAATATCATCTTATTTTTCAATCAGAAAAATTGTCTCAGTGTTTGAGACAGTGAGGGAGTCATATCATTGATTGTTGTATGCATATTGACTGTATACAGTATACAGTTATAGTACTTCCATTGTAACACTACCACACCTTCCATCTTTTTTCCCTTAACAATACAGCATCTCTCCAACTTGCTGATCTATTATGATACAGCTCAACCCCGTTATAGCGTGATCCGCTATAAAGCGGATCCGCACTGCACACACACGCACACACATGCACACACACGCACACACACTGCACACACTGCACACACTCACAGCACACTGCACACACTGCACACACTCACAGCACACTGCACACACTCAAAGCACACTGCACACACTCACAGCACACTGCACACACTCACAGCACACTGCACACACTCACAGCACACTGCACACACTTCACACACTCACAGCACACTGCACACACTCACAGCACACTGCACACACTCACAGCATACTGCACACACTGCACACACTCACAGCACACTGCACACACTCACTGCACACTGCACACACTGCACACACTCACAGCACACTGCACACACTGCACACACTCACAGCACACACAGAGTCCCCCACCCCCTACCCCCCTACCTTTGATGTCAGATGCTGGGGCATCGTGGGGCTGCTGGCAGGGATCGGTACGGGGCTGGGGGGTGATTGGTGCAGGAGTTGGAGGGGTTGAGGAGCTGGGCCCTTGGAGAGGTGCTGTCTGAGAGCTTGCACTCGTTGGCCATCTCTCTCCCCAGGGTGCTGAGCTCTCATGCGGGGCTGGGGGGGAGGGATTGTTGCGGGAATCGGTGTGGGATCAGTGCGGGGCTGCTGGCGGGGGGTGGGATCGATGCAGGGCGGCTGGTGGGGGGGATCGGTGGGGGGCTGCTGGCAGGGGGGATCGGTGCGGGGCTGCTGGTGGGGATGATCGGTGTGGGGCTGCTGGTGGGGGGGATCGATGCGGAGCTGCTGGTGGGGGGGATCGGTGCAGGGCTGCTTGCGGGGGGGGGGTCGATGCGGGGCTGCTGGCGGGGTGGATCGGTGCAGGGTTGCTGGCAGGGGGATTGGTGTTGGGGTGTTGGCGGAGAGGGATCCATGCAGGGCAGCCTTTGGGAAGTGAGGCTGCTGGGGGAAGTGTGAGGGGAGTGCGGGGAATGCTAGGAGAAGTATGGTGGCTGCTGGGGGACGTGTAGAGCTGCCGGTGCCTCACTCCACCTCTTTCCCCCTCCTCCCTCCTCCTCCCAATTGGGTGCGCGGTGGCCATTTTTTTTTTAAATTAGCACGACCCCGGTTATAGCACTGTCGGATCAGGTGGCCCATGAGGGTTATAGCAGGGTTGAGCTGTACTTCGCTGTCTACAATTAACAATTATTACTCACTAAATACAGATGCAGCGGCCGTTATTCGAACATTTCAAGTGTTGTATACCTCGGAATACCCATGGCATGGCACATGATTTCTTCCAAACTTACCGCTTTAAGACGCGTGTTGACCCATGTTTTTATTGAGTGCAGAAAATGGCATTTTAGTGTTGTCTGCAATACGTTGAGAAACTCAAGTGGGCAATCGCAAGTTGTTGTCTTAAAATTCTAATAGCAATTACAGTAAACCTGTCTTTTATTGCCGTACAGTACTTCAAATGTGTGTACTGTAATTTGAAGATTAACATTACGAGTTCATACTGTATAGTGTACATGGGAAAGAAGTCCTTTCTGTAGCTCCTTAGCCATACACAAATCCTCTTAAGATAGAAGATAAAAAATATGAGCACACATACCAAAAAGTATTTTTAACAAGTTAAGTGCTTTATTTGTACAGGATAATGAAGGAAAAAGGAATAATAATTCAAAAATACAACGTCGCTTCTTCTTCCGAATGTAAAATATTTTTCCGCGCATGCATGTATGTCTAATTGGAACCTTGTTTAAACGCATATGCATGTCATCACATTTCTGCGCATGCGTGTATGTCTAATTTGAACCTTGTTTAAACACATATGCGTATTTTCACATTTACGTGCTTGAGTGTATGTCTTAGAACTACAGGTACAGGAATAATCCTGCACACCCGGATGAGTGTTATACTGTAAGCGCTTCTTGGGGATTTTGCGATAATGACTTCACATTCAATGTGAATTTCAAGTCTGAAAAAAAAAATGCCCACAGCATTGTGTTTTAGAGGTTTTTATTATGAAACGCCTACATTTGATATCGTCTTCAGCGTCTTCAAGGACAAAGGTCGATTCACAAGTGAACCATTGTGCTACTGTAGACTTGTTTTAATCTGGTTTTTAAACACCTGCAAATTGATACAGTAGCACAGTACTGTACACATTACAATTCATTAATTTCTGCCACCTGGCGGATACGCGAAGAATTGCACCAAAAGGAATCAGCGGTAAACACAGGTGTGACTGTTGTGATTGGCGGCGTGAATGCGGCGTTAACGCCGCGTGGAATACAGCTCAGCACACGAAAACGGCTCAGTGAAATGTTCGAATAACGGCCGCTGCATCTGTACTTACTTGAAGTTGCATAGTTTCTTTCATGCTCACATTTCCATGCACTGTCCTGTTCACCCGGAATTAAGGACCCATTGGTCAACGAACTGGCATTAAGAACAGGGGTTCCCAGCAGCTAAAACTCTGACCGTGTGAGAAATTTCGGTGGTGTCATTTCTTGTGGATTGATACTTAAGCATCATCAGGGGTCATCCATGATCAAATCCTCATTCTTTCACCTGAGGAACAGGTCTACGCATTTAATCCCCCTCAGAGTATTTCTCTATCTCCATCGAGAGAAAAGCACCAAATACAGTAAATGACTATGTAATCACTATATTTTATACCGCATGGTGGGATGAGAAAATAATATTTGTGGATTTGTCATCAAATTGTCTCTGTATTTTCAAACTTCAGTTTGCATTCCAGTTCTGGTCACTATGGCAACTCGTGGTGACTCTGCTCTCTGTCACCAGCCCGAAGGAAGTAAGGATATCACTTATAAAATGCACAGGCACAAACAGACAGAGTGTAGGAATTCTGGCCTATTGTAGGAACCGATGTGTAGGAGAAAGGAGAGACATCACATTTGGTGTCAGATTTGCCACGGGAAGTGCAGGAGAATACACATCTACTGACGGCTCCAGGAGTCAGCATTTCCAGCTGAAGATACCAGCATGCAGGGGCTCCACTGAGACTCCCAACACAGATAAACTGTAAATACGTTTTTAATTGTACAAGTATTATTTTCCTCTTCTAGACATTGTAACTATAATAATGGTAGTACGCCTTAGAGGCTTCTCTGTGTGCACGTCTTCTCTTCTATAAAGTACTGACCACACACTTGGAGACTGTGAAGCTCTCCTATGGAGAAGTAGCACAGCGCACCTCTAAAGTATCCTACCAGCCCCCCGAAGGGATTACTAACTAACACTTATTGACTAGGATTATTACAATGTATTTTTGCCCTATTATAATCAGAGTTTTTCATTTAGTGCATCCAGTCCCTTC
The DNA here is from genome assembly GCF_040206685.1 of Ascaphus truei. Taxonomy (NCBI): domain Eukaryota; kingdom Metazoa; phylum Chordata; class Amphibia; order Anura; family Ascaphidae; genus Ascaphus; species Ascaphus truei. The sequence continues at coordinate 5,479,343 of NC_134486.1, read as the reverse complement.
TGTTTCTCTCCAATTTAATTTATTCTTTAGAAGTTTTCTAGTATTATTTATATTTAATATGGGTGCCTCCCTTCTTCCCAAACTCCAACTTTCTTCCACTTCACCTCCATGACCAATAGCTATTTCACTTTTCCAATCTTTTCCTTTTTGTCTATTATATATTGTTAGTCCCTCCCCCTCCTTACTAGTTTAAAATCTCTTCCAATAGCTTTATCACCCCCTGCCCAACACAAAAGGTCCCTTTTATGAAGTGCAATCCATCCCTACTATAAAGATAGCACCTCTCAGAGAAGGACTCCAAGTGCACTAAAAACCCCAAACCTTTGTTCCTAACCCCTTTCTTAGCCATGCATGAATCTCCCTAAGAGCATACTGCCTCCCCTGGGTAGCGCATGGCACTGGTATTGTTTCTTATAATACTACCTTGAAGGTCCTTGCCTTAAGCTTGCGGCCTAGATCCCTGGAATCATTTTTTAGAACTCTGCATCTTAATTTAACTTTTTCATTGGTGCCAACTTGTTCCAAGATTGCTGGGTGAGTCACAGCCCTACCATCAATCTGTCCACCCAAACTGCAATGTAGTTACAGATACCCTAATTTAAAACCCATAGAATTAGTGTTACATTCTGTGACGGTGGGGGTAGCCAGTCTGCATAATAACGGTAAAGCCCAACTGGTTACCCCTGAAATCCGTGGGTCCCTGGCAGCTAAATAGCACCATAAACCAGGGGCCATGTAATGGAACCTGTAAAAGTTAAAGTGTACCCTGCTTCTCCACTTTACAGGTTCACCTTGCCCCAGACCCATGAAACTTCAGGAGTGTATGGTTTAGGTGGGATATTAGGGTGGAAATGCAGTTATTTTGTTTGCAGGAGTTTGGAGGCTAAAGTTACTGGTAGTCCCCTAATTCTCCCCGGCGTGCAGGCAAGAGTTGCTGGTACACAAGTTGAATTACCCCGGGGCTACCCAGTGTCCCCCAGACTCCTAGTTTTCGAGCCCAGATATCCCAGATCCATCTCCTGCACAGGTACGGGTCTCCCCAAGTCATATTCTGTATTAAAACATATTTTATCATGTTTGGTGCATTTACTATAAATGTCTATTCTGTCAGCCCGGTCATCCACATACAGTAGGTGCCGGGATGTCTGTAAATTCATCAGAGTTCAAAGAGGAGACAGGATGTTGAGAGGTGTCAGGGTATTAAGTATCTGAGCCAGGGCAGAGTACTCGGTCCGGAGAACCCTTATGGGGAGGACACTTGGGTCTGCCAGACTCAGTGGAGCCTAAACAGTAGGAGGGAAAGAGTTTATTGGGGGAAGCCGCAAACTATAGGCGTGTTTCTCATTGGTCAATCTGTATGTCCCGCCCACCTGGCATCCAAAGCCGGCTTAGCATGCCCCGTTGTCTGACGTCAGCCAAGAGACGAGCCCCTGTTTCTATTGGCTAGTGGAAGGGAATTCCCACGCTCTGATTGGTCGCTCCTCCTTCCTTCATGCTGAAGATTGAACAGCAGAAGGTATGTAAGGAGTTGGACAAATCAGAGAACCAGACCATCTGGTGGTTTGTGTCGATGACGCTATGGCGGGCTTTCAAAATTGCTCTGTCTCGAATAGCAGAGCAACCGGCTTCGTTTTGAGCTAGGAAAGTCTGCCCTGTAGCGACTAAGTCAGACGTCAGGAACAAGTTCTGAAAATCAAACGTAGCGGTCGCGGCACGGCTAAGAGTTTAGCCAAAAAGAGGACCAGGAAGCCCAGGTGTAAATCCCGGTCAGGGTAAGCCTTCTGTAGCAGGCACCCTTCACCTATGTGAGCATAGTTTTCATCCCCAGGCCCCCAGTAAGTGTGTATTTCGTCTGTATTTTGTATTTTCATTGTGTGTACGAGGGTTTACCTGAATAAACTTCATGTTGTTCCACTACCTTTTTTTACCTAGTGTATTATCCAGTTAAAAGGTGTTAAAAGCCCTGGACTCCCATGACACATGCATTAAAACATCATCTGAATAATCAATTGAAACCTGCTAGGAAAGATGATCTAGCGAAAAGGATAAAGAATTACTGCAATGTGTAGAAACCTTCAACAACTACATAAACCTTATTAAAAGTGTTAGCAGTAGCTATTGAAATATTTAGGATGACAACTGAGATGCAGCACTGTACTGTAGTAATAAATAATTGTGTTGTAATTTTTTAATTTGATGGGGTGTGAAAAGGTTATTGAAATTTTACTTTTGGTAACAAAAAACAGGATTAGAGAAATGGAGCACAACTCTATCTTTATTCCGGCGTGTTACTAATCTCCAAATCCACAGGCAGGAGTAATGACAGAGTGACAATGGCTCTGTACGATGCAAGTTGTCATTGTATTGCTGGCATGTAAAGACTGTATAAGTGATCTGATTTCCATCTATCAATTGAAAGAACCTTAATCAAATTAACATCTTACTGGTATGAGCTGAATAGGCAGACCCCTCCCTTAATTGTTAGTCAAGTGTGTTTACTAATGCAGCGGCCGCTATTCAAACACATCTCTGTGCCGATTTTGAGTTCTCTGCTGTGCCCCACGCTGCATGGATGAACTGACTTATTTCTTCAAACAGGTATGTGTGAACTGAATACTACTATCAATTGCAACAGATTTTAAAATGTATTAATATTGGTATGTGTGAACTGGATTCTACTATCAATTTGCAAGATCCTAAAATTTAATTAACAATTTGGTGTGTCTGAGTTGATTAGGCAGACCCCTCCCTCCCTTAATTATTAGTCAATGTGGCTGTGTTTTAGCATACTTAAGGCAGGATACTTTGGCTGTGAGCCATATGGCTGCGTAACATTTAAGTGTGTGGCAGAGTTAATCTTGGAGTTGAAATTTGAGGTGAATATTGAGGAAGATCTGGACTCTCAACAACAACTTTACAACTGTGAGAACTTTACTTTCTAAAAGCTGTGATTCTTTATACTCTTCCTATCCTCCATTAACTGGCCAGTCTCTCCTCCTGTATCTCACTATGCCCTCCCTATTTCTTTTTCTGTTTACTGTTTACTGTTTCCTCACTCCTTTGTGAAAATCTCTATTCTCTCCAACATCCCCACTCCCCACTGCACCATTATTAATACACCTCTCTCCCAACAACTTCTTTACCCCTCAAGTGTAACATTGAAAGTGTCTGGAGTTAATTTTGGAGTTGAAATTGGAGGTGAAGATTAGAGGAAGATCTGGACTCTGCAAAACAACAACTCTGCAGCTGTGAGAACTTGACTTTCTAAAAGCTATGATTCTTTGTACTCCTCGTATCCCCCAAAACCTGGGACGTCTCTTTTCCTGAATCTCACTATGCCCTCCCTACTGCTTTTGCTGTTTAATGTTTCCTCACTCCTTTGTGAACATCTCTGTTCTCTACAACATCCCCACTCCCCACTGCACCATTATTTATACACCTCTCTTCCAACAACTTCTTTACCCCTCAATAAAAAACACCCACACAAATCCTCTATTCACACGCTCTATCTACTCCTTCCTGCAGCTGGGGATCTCCCCTAAGCCTAAACTAAGACATACACCTGATCTCACTCATGACTCCCTGCTATCTCTTCCCCTGTAAATGGTGTTAACCTTCTGAATTAATACTGACAAACCTTAAAACTCAGCCCACAAGTTAAGCATCCCAACAGCCTGCACTCATCGCTACTGTCCCACAGTTACTCCTACCACCCATTGTGACCAAGCACTGCCATCTACAGTACTTACTCCCTCGCCTGCAGTCTCTATAAGTTTCCCCTCATACCTTTTAGATTGTAAGCTCTTTGGGGCAGGGATTTTCTTTACTATTGTCTGATTTTGCTGCACTTAATGTATTTTAATTCCTTGTATTGTATTCTTTGTGAAGCGCTGAGTACATTTTTGGCGCTATAAAAATAAAGACATAAAATAAAATACAATACAATGTACTGAAACCTTTTGTTGCGGACTATAAATCGAGGTCAAGAACGAGTGCTCGGTGGGAAGGTTGGGGTGCTCCCTATATTCATGCTGGATGGGACTGCAGTGAGAGCATGGAAAGCAATGAGTCGGTCAGTCTTCAATTTTCCTATTTCCAAAACTTTGTGTTTTCTCCTAGTCTTAAACCAGTGAAATGTTTGCTCCTAACAATTAATTATTATAACCTGAGAACACTAAGTAAACAAACACTCTACAGTGTTAAACTGTGTGAAACAATGCATTGTTAACTCCACTGTCACTTGTCTGGTAGCATTGAGTGACAGTCTAACAATGAGTTCAGTGAATACGTAAGAACACAATAAATAAAATTAGCACAACAGGTCACAGTGTCAGACTGGCTGTCTGAGATAAACTAATATCAACAAATCTTTGTAGCTGCACATTCAGTCACAGTCTCAGGCTGACTTGGTACTAGTTGCCGCAGAGTCTGTAAATATCACTGATTGTAGATATATCTTCAAGATGAGGGGAGCGCAGGTTCATATCTGAAAATACAAGAAAATAGCCGCGTATGATGTCATTCCATCGCAATGCAGTGGTCTATGTGAGAGGGAATATCATGTACTCTCTCATTTCCCAGATCTCACAACTGCATAATAGAGACACAAACTCTCTCTGAATGGTGTCATGGGAAACCAGGATTATTAACACCTTTTATATCGGGATCATTGATTGAGCAAAGCAAGGAGGTAAAATAAATGGTAATTTATTTCAGGAAAAGACATGCACATAATATAACACAATTTACAGAGTTAACACACTTACTGGGAACAGGGCTAATGAATAAACTTGTCCTTTAAACAAAATTCTCAAAAATGACCTCTGTAGGAGCCCTTTCCAATGACCGGTAGGTACTCACAAAATCATGGAACTGATTTCGGCATGTAATGCTAGACACGACCGCTACGTTCTCAAAAACGGGACTTAGAACATTTTCTCATACAAAATTTTTGAAGCCTGGTCGCGTCTATTCAGCACAGAGCATCTTTGAATTTGCCGCTGTTAATTTGGCCGCTGTTAATTTGGCGCTTGCAATTTGCTCTCCTGATTGGCTGCATGGCTCCTTATGGGTTTCAGTGTCCCATTCACAAATTTCTACAGCCTATCAGAGTGTGGGAAATTTACTACGAGCCAATCACAGATTTCCCGTTAATGTAAAGATGGGACGGCACCTTTTTTCATTCTGCAAAGGGGCATGCGCCAATTTGGCACCTCTGCCTCTTTGCATACTGAGCCCCCCCTGGCTCCAGGCTCCACAGAGTCTGGGTTCTGGCAAATGGTGGCTGGATAGCCCTGTGTTAGCCCAGGATGTGGGTACTCAAGCATGACTGCAGTACCCCTCCTGTTCTAACACCTTGGCATCCCTGAGGCTTTCAAGTCCGGACTCCGCATAGACCCAGAGGCACCAAGCTTGGTAGCCATCTGGTCTCTCGGAATGCATGACTTGAAAATCCCACAGTTCATTTACAGGTTATCAGTACATATACTTATTAAACATAACCCTTTAATAACATATACTGTGTCCTGTCTTCTGTGTGGTAAAGATGTACAAGTCCCTATTCTGGTGTCAGGGATGGAGTGACGGGATATACTGCTTACACTCACTAGCCTCATTCTTGCCACACTTTAGAAATAACTTTTCAACTTTTTACACACAAGAAATCATTCTCAGCCTTATCACTTAGCTGGAGAACCCCCTGAACCCCTATACTAGGTTCAGGGTACCTGGGCATGTATCTGGTCACCACCCTTTATACTAGGGACCCCCTGTATGTTTGCAGGTATACATTAACCCCTTCATGCCCCATTTACCTTGCCTGGATTATGCTGCAGCAGGAATCGTGGCGGTGAGTATCAAGAACATTTTCAGGATCGCAGTTTGCCCGGAGCAATGTGCTTGGCTGTATACAAGAATCTATCTCGATTCCAAGATCCAACTTTTGGGGTATCCCATTGTGACGTGAGGGGGTACCCAGGACAATAATAAAGGTATTATGCCTGGCTGGGTGCCCCTGAGCCATATTGGCGAGTTTGAAGTGTCAGTTCTGCAACCCAGTTATGTGAACTGTATTTTAATAAAAGATGTATGTGTGTATGTCACTGTTCCAGGAGGGCCCACGAGCGGAGATTCACAGGGCGTGAGTTTCAGGGATGATTTTACGGTAAAATGTTGTCAGGGTGTGTTTGGGTAGAAGGGGGCCAGACTTGCTGGTTACCCCGAAACATGTACCCAGGAATCCTATCAGATCCATAGAGACATGAAGGTACAGACCACCGGACAAAATCTTCCCTAGGAAGCAGTTAGCGGCTCATTGCCACATCTCCCTGCTTCATCACAGACCAGAATAGTAAGACCGGACAGGGGGAAATGCCACTCCAGGATCCCCCGGTATATGCCCAAACCATGAAAACCCAGTGTAGGGGTTCGGTGTCTCGCCCACCAGGTATAAGGTGGCGAGGGAAATGTTTTTTTTTTAATTCTGCGCTTGAGGAATAAAAGCGGCTCTTTTCTAACTTTAGTTAGAAAGCTCCTAGCGCTCTGAAATTTGCTGTGCACGTAGTTCAGATAGGAACATATAAAACGATCAGAGCGTAATTTTTGTGGGGGGTATATACAGACTATGGGACACTGACGTCTAAGGAAGGTGTATACTTTAATGGAAAATATGCAATAAAACAATTCAGTAATATACAAAGGAAAAAATAAGCTAAAAACAAAGAAGCAACTAATTGCTTCTATGGGAAAGCAAACAGCAAGGGGAGTCATTAAGTGGTAAGTGGTAACAAATCCCTGGTCTCCGTGTCCGGATTGGGAGATTCCACGTCACCTCTGTCTCCTCTGTGATGGCTGCAGACTGTCTTGGATGCAGAGCAGCACGTTTCACCCTATACGGGGATTCCTCAAGCCCCCACACCAGCGCACAGGAGGTTTCCACCATAGGAACCAGAAGCCCAAAAGAAACTTCTACAAGTGCGTACTCACACTGGCCCATGTGAGTATTTGGTTTTATTTATCCTTCCGAATCCTTCCGAATCCCTTCCCTCACCTAAATAACCAGGTGACCCTTAGATATACTTTCTGTATTCATCTGCAATCCCTGACCAGAGTGATAACAAGACACCGCTATAGGAGAATACTCACATTAGGCCGTGTGAGTGAGACATTACTATTATCAACAGCACTAACTTGCGATAATATATCTTCTCACAGTCTCCCCCTGTATCGCAGTTAGTATTTACATATGTACATCTAACTGCCTTTTCATTTCTATGAGAGAAAAATTATCGTGAAGGAGCTACTTATTCAAAGAAGAACACCTAAGAGACAGCGAGGAACGAAGACTAGAAGAAGGATCTGCATTCTAAAGGAAGACCCAGCAGTCAAAGAAACCTTGATGTGATAGAACTCACACAAGGCCGTGTGAGTTATTCTTTTACTCTCTCATTGACTTACACACTTTATTTCACATAAGCTTACCACCCTAGAAGTTTGCCTCATAGACTGAAGGCTCAATAGAGGTGTTTTACACCACATTTGATCTTCAGCGGAAGGAAACACACTTTCAACCTACCTTCTTCATACTGTTCTCCCCCATCTCTCCCTGTGTTCTAGTTCTGCTTGAGTACCCGCATCCTGGGCTAACATAGGGCTTTTCGGCCACCATTTGCCAGAACCCAGACTCTGTGGAGCCTGGACAGCGGGTGTGCTCAGTATGCAAAGAGGCAGAGGTGCCAGGTTGGCACATGCCCCTTTACAAACTGAAAAAAGTTGCCCTCCCGGCTTTACAATACCGGCAAATCGGTGTTTGGCTGTCAGGAGAATTCCCACGCTCAGATAGGCTGTAGATGATGGTGAATGACAACCTGAAATCCATAAGGGGTCTTGCAGGCAATCAGGAGCGGAGATTCCAAGCGCCAAATCAACACCGGCAAATTCAAAGACGCACTTCTGAAGAACGTAGCAGTCGCGGCTGGCATTGCATGCAGAAATCAGTTCCAGGTCTTTCGTGAGTACCTACCGGTCATTGGAAAGGGCTCCTACAGATGTCATTTTTGTGAATTTCGTTTAGAGGATAAATTTATTCGTTAACCCCATTCCCCAATAAGTGTGTTAACCCTGTAATTGTGTTACATTGTGTGTATGTCTTTTCCTGAAATAAATTACAATTTATTTTACCTCTTGCTTTGCTCAATCAATGATCCCGGTATAAAAAAGTGTTGATATACCTGGTCTCCCGTGACAGAGCCTCAACCAATGGGTGGTATGAGATATCCACGGATGGAGGTGGCAAACTCGCGCATGTCCCTTAGCAATTTCAGATTTCAAGCTAACCCGACTTTTCATACCGGCTTGGATCTGATTGGCTGCTGAGAATGTTCCCACGCGATGATTGGTTGCTGAGTTTCATGAATGAAACTCAGAATACAAAAAGAAACGTCTAAGCCAAACAGATTTGAGATTCACATTAGTAAAAGCGCAGGCGGGCTTTTCAAAGTTGCTCTTGCGTGAATAGCAAGGCAGCCAGCTTCCATTTCAAACCAGGAAAATCTGCCCACCAGATTCTAAGTCCTGACTTTTGCGGGACCGATCTCAAAAATGAACATAGCAGTTGCTGATGGGATTTGATGCCAATTTCGGTTCCAGAGGATCGGTGGAAGTTCGCTGTGATGGCGAGTGGGTAACCAGACTTTATAATAAAGGTTAAGCCCACTTGGTTGCCCCTGAACTGTGTTTTGGGGGTCCTAGAGTGTAAGCTCTTGGATCCATTTATTGTGCATGCATTACAGTAATAAAATATGCGACAATTGCAATTTTTTATGTTTTACCTTTTCCAGGAGTGCTAGCAAGTGGAGATGACCAGGCTTTGAGTTTCAGGGTGAGTTTGACGGAGAAACTTCTTTCAGATTGTGTTTTTTTAGCAGGGTTCCATAGTTACTGGAGACCCCCAAAATTTACCTAGGATTAAGGTTAGATTCCCGACTACATTGAAGCGCAGTGCTACGGTCAAAACCCTACCATGAAAAGCATTCTTGCAACTCACTGCTAGGTGGTCCTGCTTCAGCACAGACCAGAAACGGTAAAAGGAGGCACAGGGGTGCAAAGGGTCCCTGCAACATACACCGGGGTACCCAGTGTAATGAGGAGCTGCCTTGTGTTGACCTAGACTCGCTAAACCTAGTGTAAAGGTTTGGGGTTTACTCCAGCAAAGAATAAGGCTGTGAGAGTTTTAAATGTAAAGTTAAAATGTTTAAAGATCCAGTTTGCTGTGTGTAAGAAATAAAGCCTAGTGTAAGGGAACGGTTTAGTTACACTATTTCCTACACCAAAGAACTGTAACACATATTAGCAGCAGAATGTATAAAAGTATATTTTATTAAGCTGCAGTGTTTAAAATATGTTAAAATTTATACATGAAGAATAAGGCAGGGTCTTTCATCTCCTGGCCACCTGGGGCTTTGGTGCCGCTGAGTCTAACCCTAGTCCCTAGATCAAAGTGACGCTAGCTGTCAGGGTTGTGAAAGCTATCTAAACAGGATAGCTGATTTAAGTGTCCAAACCCTGGAGTATGGCAAGCCATCTGGTCAAGCAGTCACCTCCCTAGACTGAGAGATACCTGGGGGCTGCATGACAAATAGGTAATATGGCGTTTTTCACACATGCTCCTTTGCCATGCTGAGGCTCAGGTGCCAGGTTTCACAAACCTGGCAAAAAGTGTGTGAGTGGCTAGAAATGAAGTTCCCACACTGCGGATTTGCTGTAATTACTGCAGGGATGACTTTGAAAAGGTTAGAAAAAAAGTGAGCAGCCAGCCCGGAGAGTGTGATTCCATGTGTGTTCCAAGATTTCCAAGGTCCAAAGTGTGTATGTAACCTTCATGGAGGGGTCGGACCGACTCAAAGAAGCATTGCGGAGACAGCAAGGAAACAGCTACAGGACTTTAAGCAAAAAAGTTCGTAAGTCAGACTTTCAGCACCATTTGGAGTGGAAAGTGCGGAGCTGCTGCAGGCTCATTCCGATATGAGCTCCAGAAATTTCGGGCTAAGACCCGGTCAACACACAGACTATTTAAAGACCTTGTTTCAATCAGGAAAGTTAGTTTTTCAACCCCAAACATCAAGTCAGTGTATTTTCTTCTGCTTATTGTAATTCATTGTGTTTGCCTGTTTCTACGGAATAAATCACAATTTATTTGACTTCGTTGCTTTGCTCAGTGATATGATCCCGGTCTAAATGTGTAAGTACCTGGTCTCCTGTGACACTGTGACTGTGTGTAAATTATGCAGCAATACAGTATTTATGTGCTGCAAGGGGTGTGAAAGCCGTTTAAATAAGATGGTTGTGTGAAGTGCCAGTGGACTGTGATGAAATATAGGCCACCCTGGCAAACTGTCACCTCCCTACGAAAGAGCGGCCCCGGCCCTGACGGAGCTTTGCATGACAAATAAGCAAGGTGGCGGTTTTCTCGCACATGCCCAGTGCCACGCTGAAGCTAGACGTGCCACAAATCTTGCACAGTGTGTGAGTGCCTAGAGATGAAGTTCCACACTGCGGATTGGCTGTAATACTGCAGGGATGACTTTGAAAAGGTTATAAAAAAGTGAGCAGCCAACCCAGAGAGCAGGTTTTTCCCCAGTGATTCAATGTTTTCACCAAGATTTCCAAGTTCTCAAGATCCTAAGTTCTAGGGCCCATAGAAGCCATGCAGAGACCTCAAGGAAACAGCTACAGGACTTTAACCAGAAAAGCTTCTAAGTTACACTTTCAGTGCCATTTGGATTGGAAAGTGCGAGAGCTGCTGGAGGCTCATGCCGATTTGGGCTCCAGAAGCTTTTGGTCTAAGTCCCGGTAAACTAACGGACTATTTACAGACTTGTTTTCAATGAGGAAAGTCAGTGTTTCAACCCCAAAACCCCAGTAAGTGTATTTTTCTTCTGCCTGTGGTAATTCAATGTGTGTTTGCCTGTTTCTACAGAATAATTTACAATGTATTTTACTTATTGGCTTTGCTCAGTGATACTCGCGGTCAAGAAAGTCCAAGTTCTCAGAAGGGAAGGGAGCGATGGCGTGTGGAACCTCACACCGATTTGGGAACCAGGAGATTTAGGGCTAAGTCTTGGTCAGGGTAAAACTCTTATGTAGAGTTCCTCACACCTAGGAGAGTCTAGTTTTTGACCCCAGGCCCCCAGTAAGTGTGACTTTTTGTCTGTATCTTTATATGGTCCTCTTTGTTGCTCCACTACTTATAAGAGTTGCATCCCTCTCTGCTGCTGCCAATGTCCATGACCTTCATTAAAGTGTTCACAGGAAGAGAAATCCCCACAACTGGTATAATCATAATTATCAACTCCAACACTTCAACAATCCCATTACGCACCTACTCCATCATCGCAACCTCATGTGTTGTGAAGGAAAGTTTTCTTATGGGGCATATATCAAGTTAATCAGACAGAAAAATGAGGCGTCCCCGCCGACAGCAGATTGAGAGAGACGCCGTGCCGCAGACACCCCTCTTTGTTTATCCGCTGAGAAGCAGTGTTGGAAACATCGATGATTGGGCAGTGACTCTCCTTGAGATGAGGTTTGCGGGAACAGGACACAGGAAGCTGACTGCCCATAATTCCAGTGGATTAAACCCCTATGACAGAGGGAATTGTGGAGCAGCCACGACCAGTTACCAGCAACTGCTACACTTACCATGGATAAAAATCAAGGAGTGTTTATGAGGCAAGAGCCCTCATTTTCTATTTTCTGTAACAAAAACAGTATAATCCTATAAAAAGTTGTATGTATTTATAAGAAAAGGTCGATCCTCATATTAAGACGTCTACATATGCTCACCTGGAGTGAATAGAACAGAGTAAGAAAAGGAAACTTCACCAAGGTATTCACTATAAAGGCTTAAATAGAAAGAAGCAAAATGTGAGCAGAATTCTCCCCACGTCTGTGTGATTATCACACTATTGTATTTTCTCTCTGTCCCTTCTTTCCCTGGATAAATGCGCAAAAATACACTTTTTCTTCACAACAATATACTAAAAAGGACTTTGAAAATCCTTCACATTTTCAGCTGAAGATCCTGGATAATTGTTTTATACTTTATTAGATCTGACTGTTTGTGTACGTATTTATATATTCAGTAACAGCACTATTTCACTGTCACACGTAAAGTTCCATCAGGGTTGTGTTACCTATCTCCTATTTTTTTTCTATTTAAGTCACTTATATTATAGAATTGGCTTTTCTTGTTCACTCAAATGTCAGTATTATTATCTTCACAGTATCTCTTACTGTGTGTCCCAGTATTACTAATACTACTGCTCTACACTCTCCAAAATAATAACACCCCTCCTTCAAATAATCTCTCTGTAGCATCCTTCTCACTGTCAGAACAAGTTCAATGCCGGCCAATAGTTTAAAAATAAATGCATTTTTAATTTTATTACCTTGCATCAATTTATTAGAATCACAGACTTAATACAACAGATACCAAACATATTATGATCATCAAAGAACCTCAGGCTGCCTTGCACTTTAAATTAAACTGAAAAGAAGTTATAATAATGCAAATCATTAGTATTTAATCAGTGTTACATACTGTAATCTATAATCAGGAGCTCAGATTAAATTAAAAGCCAGCAATGTGTAATGATTTCTTGGCCGGCGTAGCAATGCTCTGCAGTGTGACACAGGTGCCTGTGACAGAGAAGGGATTAGCTGCATTCTCTGCTGCTGTGTTCCAATAGCTGCATCAGATCACTGCAGGAATTTTGTCCAGCAAAGGTTCAGTAGATTTTCAGGAACGTTTGCCTTGATGTGAGGGTAATCATTTATTTTCGCTGAGGACGTCATCAATCGGTTCTAGAAGTGGAAAGGTACCGAAGATAAACATCGCGTTATTCAGGGGAATGTAGCACACAAACATTTTCTGTACAGACGTAACCAACATTGATGCATCTGGTGGCGTGCTCAGGCAGATGAAATAGGGCAATACCCTTGCCCCTCTCTCACATGCGGCTGATTAAATATAAGGGTCACTTCTCCAACTGGTGTCTTATGTATGTCCTGCTACAACAAGCCAGTGACTGTCACGGGAGACCACTGCTTTTAACACCTTAATTACCGGATCCTTTGATTGAACAAAGATTGAGATAAAATAAATTGTGATTTATTTACACAAGAAACACACACAGCTTGATTTACAAAATAACACAAGTAAACACTTACTGGGATGGGTCAAAACGAAATAAAATGTTTCCGGAACGAACTTCACCGAAATAAAGTCTCTAGGCACCATTTCCCAGGAGCGGGGTTGGTGCGCAAATAGAGTCGTGAAACAGTCCTTGGCTAGTGGCGCTGTCTGCAACCACTCTTATTCCGCCGCAAGTAATCTTTCCGTTCTACCCTTGCAGGATTTGTTTGAAAATCCTTAGTTCTAACGAACACTCAATGCGGGGTACAATCCTTAGTTACGATGGAATAACTTGTACCGTACAATGTATCTCTTCACATAATAGAACACACTCTCGACTGGCTGCACGGACTTTTAAAAGCACCAAAGTCTTATCAGTATAATGTGCAGCCAATCCCTGCGTGGGAACAATGCATCACACCTATTGGCAAGGTTCACCCATACTTCATGGAGCCTGACAGAGGCTTCAAGGTATGCTACGGTCATGCGCCAACTTCGCACCTGAGCCGCTTAACATACATAACCCACTTCCCTGGTGAACATCTGGATATCTGGCAGCAAAAACTTGTTTACATTCACTTCCCTTCACTTAACACTTTAAAATGTTTTTAATTCCGGACTTTCCTAGACATTCTGGAGTCATCTCAACCGTGATGTCTTGGAAGTCCTGACTTAAGTTTATGCACGACTCACTGGCCGGAAAGGCTGGCCATATCTCTGGGAATCATTGTATTTGTGAACCTAGTGTTTTCGCTGCCCCGCCTGCTTGAATGTAAATGCCCTTGCTCTTTATAATTTTAATACACCAGAAGAGGGGGACTTTCATTCACTACTTTTTATAAAAGTTAACACAGAAAACATAATTGCTTTAATGTTGGGACCCGAGCAGCATTCATACCAAATTCCATAGCGCTGGCATACTCCTAACCTAAGTTAGCTCCCTGTCTCTGTGATGCGTAAAAATGCGGCTGGAGTTTAAAACCCTTTTTTCGCTTTGTGGTTTGGCAGTGAAACAGTATTGCAATACTCGGAAATAATTCATAACAATGTGGTAATCATGGTTGAAATACTGTGACCGCACTCTTACAATGTAACTTAGTATAACGATGTAACAATCATGGCTGCGAGACTGCACTCATGTAATGTAACTTAGTTTAACGATTGGGTAATCGTGGTTGCGAGACCGCACTCATGCAATGTAACTTAGTATAATGATTGGGTAATCGTGGTTGCGATACTCGGAACGAATTCATAACGGTGACCGCATTCATCCAATGTAGCTTAGTTAAATGCGTGTGGTCCCCTTATGCCTAGCAGGACACACACAAACAATTCTAACGCATTTAGAGTCTTACAGCCAGCAGTGGGCTGCAGAGCTGACACTTCACATTTACAATATGACTCATGAGCACCCAGACAGGCATAATACTTTTATTTACTGGCCTGGGTACCCCTTTACCATCACAGTGATGCATTACATTGCATGTGCATCATGTAACTCCTCTGACAGACACAGGCAGTATGTGATACATTACATAATGTATATATGTCTCCATGATGGACGATGATAGACAAGATCATTCACTCTGATGTGTACACTGTACTGAATTAGTAGGTTTCAGTGCTATTATCCTCACACGTTTATGTATGGACACTCTGCACGTAGTGAGTGGTTGATTACCATAGACAAGCACAGTTCCCTGCACAGGCTTATCACTGTGACCCGGTGAGATAATATTTATCTCTCCAAATATGAGCATTTCTGGGACTTAGGTGAGAAAACATCTATTTCCCTGCACATGCGCATTGTTGCTATCTGAATGAGAGTTAGATTGTCTATCTCCCTGTATATGCGCATTACTGTGCTGTAAATGAGATGATACAGTATGTATCGCCCTACGCATGTGCATCATTGTGATGTGTCAGTGTGAATGTTAACCTCCACTCGCATGCGCATGGCTATGATTAGAACAAGAGGACATTTATCTCCCTATACATGCACATGGGTATGATTTGGACGATGCAAGGCATATTTCTCTACACATGCGTATTACCATGTTCTGTATGTAAGGATCTTTGTTTCCTTACACATGCGCATTATCTTGATGTGAGTGACAGAACTTCTATCTCCCCGCACATGTGCATACATGTGCTTTGAGTGAGAGAGTGTCTTTCTTCTTGCACATGCGCACTACTGATCTGGGTGAGAGGAGGTTTATTATTATACAGTACACATGCACACTTGTATATGCGCGAGTTATTATCTTCGTGTAGTCTCTATCTATTTCTCATTGCCACAATTGATCAAGGTATGATCTTGCCCTTTATGTCAGTTCTTCGTGATTATGGCTCCACGCATGCGCATTGTCTCACATGGAGACACATTGGATATATCATTGCACGCAAGCACTGTTCGAGCCACCAATTACGTTACCATGGCAACCTATGTTTTTTTATAGCTCTGCTTTCCTGTATTTGCAAAAATGTCCCTGACAAAGCTCCGTAGCTGGAGGGAAACGTGCATAGGGCACGCAATGACGTCATCAGCTTCTGTTATGGTGCTGTGTTAGTTTTTAGAAAACGAGAATTCGGTGTCTAGAGCATTATGAGCGATTATACCATGTCATGTTAATACACTTAGACAGGAGTTTTCTGGGGTTATCAGAGTTGTTTTATGCAATTTGGCTCAAGTAGGATCCAGCTAGGACTCTGATATACTTGATGGCATGTGGCAGTCTTGAGTCTTGGAAGACTGTCAGCTTGGACTCATAGCATATTGTGTGCCCTTATTTAGATTATTTGGGGCCATCATACCCATATTTAGCCTACACTATCCATTTTGAGGCAAGGTATCACCTACTTGGCCACCCTTCACAGTCTGATATACAATTGGTATTTATTATATCCATGTTGCCTATACCATATATATACTAGAAGGCAGAACATTGTATATTGAGCCATATTATATAGCTTATATAATCTGCGTTGGCTCTCTGTTTAGGGGAATTTCACAACTCGCCTGTACCCTATATTTATTTAATATATACTGGATGGTAGTATATTATATCTACCTTCCTCTCTTTCCACCCCTTTGGTTTCACAACAGAGTCGATATGGTTTAATCATATTTATCAACTACACCTAGTGGCATTCAAGTCAGTATTGACTTAATTCTATATTTAGTTTACTCTTTTTTTAAAACACTAGGTGTACCATTATTCAATCTCGCTCTGGATCCTTGGTGGTATTTCCATCTTCACTGAATTACGCAATTCATCTCCTATCTCAGCAAACATTATTACTATTTAATCTGAGTGTAATAAGGATTTCATGCACATATCGTTTCACTAATGATGTCTTTTTTATTTACTGTTATACACACAATCGGTAATATATGTTTTAAGTAAATATTATTAAAAGTTACATTTTAAAATTGCAAGTGGTGTGCATTTAAGTGAATTTCTCTCAGAGCACACGGTCTAGTGTGCTCACCAGTTTACTGATTCACTTTCAGTTCACAGTTGCACTCACTAATTTTGATTTTCACTGATTATTACACCTACAGTATTATTATGGATTCCAGTTGATCACTCCCTATCTCCTTTTTGCACTCCCTAAATCACCTGACAAACACAGGGCTATGTAGAATCTACACTTTATTTGACTCTTCTGCTTGTTCCAAGTAATTTTGCATACTGTTACGATATGTACCCAATTCTTTTAAAGCATGCACAATTAATACACTGTTGAACATCGTATAAACCTGATTCATTACAGGCAATGAAAATAGAAGGGTCACCTACCTTACAGAGCTGGGGTGCACTGGTATCTGCACTTTTTGCAGCACTTGTCTGTCCCGGGACACTGGTTATCAGCGTGACACTCATCAGGTAAGGGTTTGATCCCGATACAGAGTGAGGCATTATAACGAGGGCAGATACCCCTCTTAGCTGCAGGAGGAAGGCATTGTATAGTTACTTAAAGAAGATATCAAGGAAAACAGCTCAGCACAAGTGAGGTGTGAGGGTGTTTCTAAACCATTGATTTTGTTTTGTGTATTATTACATTGAGAAAAGTACAGTATGTAACACATACATTATGTATAATATTATCACTAATATGCATTCATTTATATCCAAGGCCCAGAACATGTTCGATTGTTATGAATTATGGGCTCAGTAGGATAAAATAAATGCATTTCCCACTATTTAATAGACCCCCAATATAGTTAACAAATGTTTTAAGCTGCAGTTTTGTTTATACTCAACACCAAATGGATAGACTGAGATTTTGATATTTTCCTGCTTTGGAGTCACAGGTTTAGGGCACAAAATGCAGCAATCTCCTGATCTGTAGCGATCTATTTCAAACCCCCCAATTTTACAGATGCTCCCCTGAGTTTCTTTGTTATTGATTTCTTGAAACAGAATATTTGAAAATATGTGAATAATATAAAGCTATTAATAATATCTAGCCATGTGCACTTGACCCTGTGTTTTGTGGGTCTTGGAGTTAAATAAAAATGCCTTGGCTTGAGAAGGAGCGGCACCCAGGGACCCCTGAGAAGGTTTTTGGGGGTGTTATAATTTTTGGTTGTTGATATTTTGCAGTTGATTATTCTGATGAAGATTAGGGATTTTACAGATGTTAATGCCTCTAGTTGATGCTGGACTCTCCCTTGATGAGGAAAATGGATTGGTCAGAGTGAGACTGAGTTTGCTGCACCTGGCGCTGCATGAATGAAGTGGCAAAATTGTCGGTATTCCTGCCCCTGCTTGTTTGTGCCAGACCCAGCTGCAGTGTTTCTGGTATATAATGTCTGGGTTAGGGTAGGGCACTTTCCAAACACAAGAGGCCATTTGTTTGTCTTTTTTTTCAGTTATGATGTTGCATTACTCTTGGGCATGTGGTGTTACTGGCTGGTTTTCAATTTCTGTTTCTAGAATACTCTCATCCTCCACCTCCTATTCCTCAATCATCCCCTTAGATTCAAGCATGTTATTGAAATTCAACTTGCACAGAATTATTACCATCAACAGAAACATCAGTGATAACAGTCACCTTTCAACTGGTATTTGAAAAATTGGGGATGAGGACTGGAAGGGCTGGGGGATTGATATTAGCTGCTTTGCAGTGTCAGATCTCATGATTACTCTTTATGGACTCTCTTCGGGTGTATTACATGAAGGCCCGGGTATCGGAAGGGATAACTTGTTTGCTCTCAGACTCGGTGTGCTCATTCTTTGATTTCTGAATCCCAGACTCTGATAAAATGGAAGTGTGAGATATAGTCTCAATATAATAAGAGAAAGAAGAGTTGGATGACATTGGGCACTCTCTTTAGAACTAGGCACTCTATTAGATTTTAACACATAAATGAAAGGCTGATGAGGTCCGTCTGTCGTTCACAGAGAGGACGTTTATGGTTTACACCACACTAATTATTTATTTATTTTATAGTGAATACATTATAGTGAACAAACGTGATAAAGTGAAGAAATGAATAAAACACATTAAAATGAAACACGTTGCGCCAAGATCTATAATAGCTGCTACCTTGAGTTAATCGTAATTAACAATGACATTGTAGGAGCAGCAGTAGAACAATATTCAACTATGTCATTCTAGTATAGTTACTGACACATACTTAGCTGCAATGGCTAAAGGCATGATCATAAAAAATAATGACACCTAATTAGCCACAATGCCACATAGCACTTCTCTCATGCAAACATAGGGTTAATGACAACAATATGGGATCATATAGTACACAATGGATATACTGACTCCCACTAAGCTTGAATTCACATAAGACAGTATAATCATACTGTTATACAATGTCAGACAGCCGTATGATATATAAAAGATAATGATTCTCAATTCAATCAATTATCTAGGAAGCCAAACAGACATGTTGTGACTGTGACTATGGAAACAAACCTACTGTAGGGGACATTTGCATAGAACGGCAGATTATACAATGGTTACAATGAAAGGTGCCTTTAGGCCTATTGAACAAGGTTTCTTCCTCTTTCTGGAACATGCTGGGTGAGAGGTAATTGGCCAAAGTCTTGGCCCTACTGAAAACAAACTCGGGTCCATCAGCAACCACTGAAGCTATCAAGGGATCAAACTTGGGGATCTTTCAGTGTCTTTTAACAATGGATTTTATCTGTTCCGATTGAGCACAAAGGGGAATCCTCATTAGTTTTGACCTTTCTTTTTCTTTTTAATAATGTTAATCTGTCAAGATCCTAAACCTCTTTAAAGGCCTTTTTGAGCTCTGTCTCTCCATAACCCCTGTCCATAAACCTTCTGAACAAATTACAAGACTGTTCAAGAAAATCTTCATGGCACAAACGATTCCTTTTTAATCTAAGGAACTGTCCCTTAGGTATTCCTCTTAGTAAGGCTTTGGGATGGCAGCTGTCAGTGTGTAAAAAAGTGGTGCGTGAATTTGCAAATCAACATAAAGAAATAAATCCAAATAATGGACATGCTCAACGAAAGTTATAAGTGAATTTAAGTTGCAGATTGTTGACATTAAGATCTGCAATAAAGGATAAAAGTGACGTGACATCCCCATCACAAATCAAAATCAAATCGTCAATATACCGCTTGTAGAAAACAATGTGCTTACAGAAGACGTTTCTATCTCCAAACACGTGGAACGACTCCCACCAACCCTTGAACAGGTTGGCAAATGACGGTGCAAAACTAGTGCCCATTGCCGTTCCACGTGTTTGGAGATAGAAAACCCCATCAAAAAGAAAATAATTGTGCTTTAATAAAAAAAGAATGGAATCTAAAATAAAACTTCACTGTGCAGGTGAAAGAGAGGGTAATGATTCAAGAAAGTGTCTGACAGCTGCCATCCCTTGCATATGCTCAATGATGGTGTAAAGGGACGTAACGTCCAATGTTACTCAGAGATAGGTATTTTTCCAGTGAATATTATGGATTTTTTTAATTTTTTTATTTTGTTCATAAGGTCACCACTATCCAAAATAAAAGATGGCAATACGTCTACAAGGGGCTGGAGGAAACAGTCATCATAGCGGGAAACACCATATCCCAAAGATCCAATGTTAGAAACTATAGGCCTCCCAGGAGGAGAAACCAAGGTCTTATGGATTTTAGGAAGATGGTGATAAATAGGAATAATAGGATGAGAGCTGGAGAGAAAAGTAATTTCCTCTTCACTGAGAACTCCTAAGGCTTAGCCTATTTCTAGGAGATCCCTAAGATCTTTGAGGAAAGAAAGGGTGGGATCAGATCGGAGCACA
Source organism: Ascaphus truei (assembly GCF_040206685.1). NCBI lineage: Eukaryota > Metazoa > Chordata > Amphibia > Anura > Ascaphidae > Ascaphus > Ascaphus truei. The sequence goes on along the minus strand of NC_134486.1, from coordinate 5,458,865 downwards.
GCATAAGTAGAATCATCACCAAGCAAGCGTAATGCCTCCCTCCGATAATCATCCCTATGCTGCACCACGATGCCCCCACCCTGATCTGCCCCCTTAATAATCAAAAATGTATTTGCCTTCAGAGATGAAAGAGCCAATTTCTCCTCATTATTCAAATTACTGTACATTTGACAAAGTTTTTGTTTTGTAATGGAGACAGACTGAAGGTGATTCCATTAGAGAGAAGAATAAAATCTCTCTAAACCAGTTTTTCAATGTTGGAAAATTGACTTTCTCTTAAGCCCAGAGCTCAATCTACCCATAAACTCAGAGGGATCTGTCTCAATTTTTGTTCATTTAGTAATTCATTTCAATCCTGAGGTGCACATAAATCTCTGAAACTCCAATTCGGGTCAGTAAGACTTGGATCCTCCAGCGAGTCTTCACTAGTAATATCAGTACTTGTATTAGTGATTTTGTTATTGGATTTTTTTTTTGTGTTTTTGTTACTTAAATTTTTATTGAATCAAAACAGCAGAAAATACATTACAGAATACTTTTGTCTTGTATGTAAACAATATTTTAACAACGGTGTAAGTAGTAACGAGGTCCTACTGTGTTTCGGGACCCGGTCTTCGGTGTTTTTTGGTGTGGACCATATAGTCCAAGCCGTCCCTACTTAAGTGGACAAACAGACACTTATAACATAACTAAAAGGGGGAGACAAGACACACTCACAATAAAAACAAAACAAAAAATAAAAGGAGGGAAGGAGAGGGGAGGTCTGGGCGGAATGGGGAGGGGAAGAGGGGAGGTTGGGGTGAGGTAAGGGGAGTGCGGTGGTAGTGGGTGCAACACAAGGCCTGGCACCGAGCATCCCCGACGCTTGTGGGCTGAGTCGCCTCTCACATTGCTGACATTATAATGCTGCTATATAGGGTCTTGGGGCCAGAGAATACCACCAGTAAGCCCCTCCCAATGAGAACACATCCACATCTATCAGAGCCATATTGAGGTCCTCTCTATCCCCGGGATATCTGTCTGTGCCAGCCAGGGCGTCCAGACTTTTAGAAAATTGTCACCAGTGTCGTTAACTAAACTCGTTAACTTTTCCATCTGGCAAATGAACCAAATTAGATTCCGAATCTTTGGTATGGTTGGGATATCAGATTGTTTCCATAATGCTGCGATCTCGCACCGCGTTGCAATTGCAAAATGGGCAATTAGTTTGTTATGTGCTTTGGAAAGGCCCGTCAATGGCCTGTTCAGGAGGAACAACCTCGGGTCTGGGGGAATTATGAGATCGAACAATCTCTGAATCCAATGTCTAATCGGCTCCCATTGTGGAGAGATCCGTGGGCAAGACCACAGCATATGTAACAGGTTGGCTGTTCCTCCGCACTGGCGAGGGCACAGGGGGGAGGATCTCGGCACAAACCATGATAATTTCAGTGGGGTGAGGTACCATCGCATTAGGACTTTATATGCGTTCTCCTTGAGAGTGGTGCATATGGAGATCTTTGCTGTGGCCATAAATATAGCGCTCCATTCTTCATCCTCTAAGTTTTCTCCCAAATCTGTTTCCCATTGTGATCGGAATGAGGGTATCTGCTGCTCATATTCACCAGAACTGACCACCTCTCCGTATAGCTGAGATGTAAGTCCCTTCGTATCGGTCTCAGCCAGGCAGAGCTTTTCGAAAGATGTTAATAGGGTTTATGGAGCAAATTTGTTATAAAATGCCCTGATCTGGAGGTATCTAAATAATTCTGAGTGGGGAATTTCTTTTTCTTGCCTGATATGGTCGAATGTTTTGATTTTTCTGTCATGACCCTCCAGATCTCTAATCCGATTGTAGCCCTTCTGTCTCCAGATTGAGATATTACCGACTGATAGATCCGGAGCGAACTCAGGATTATTCCATATGGGTGTCACCATGGAATGTTTTGTCGTGAGGGAATGCTGAATTTTTGTAGATTGACAATGAGTTGGCCACGGAGGAGAGCGGCATGGTGGCGAATTTTCGCGCCGTTTTAGGTAACCAAATTAAGCTGCTTAGTTCCAGAGGTGCACATGCAGCATTTTCTAATTCCACCCATCTCTTCAATTTTGGGTTAGATTGCCATTGTACAATCTGGCTTAATTGTGTCGCTTTGTAATATGATACCAGGCAGGGTACTGCTAGGTCGCCCGCCACCACAGGTCTTTTCATATTTAATTTACTTACTCTCGGTTTTTTACCTCACCAGATAAATTTGGAGATTTCAGATTGGAGTGAGTGCAAGTCCCTCCATCTGAGTGGCACTGGAAGAGTTTGGAAGAAGTATAATAAACGGGGGAGTAAGTTCATTTTTACACTATGGATACGTCCAATCCAGGGTATCCTTTTGGATGTCCACTTCTATAAATCAGATTTTATTGTCCGAATCAGGTTGGGGTAATTTGCATTGTACACGTCTTTTACAGTTTTGGTGATGTGGACACCCAAGTATTTTATGTGGTTTTGTTGCCAGTTAAATTTGAAATTCAATTTTATTCATTTCTCCGTGTGTCTAGGGAGGTTGATATTGAGGGCTTCCGACTTGGATTGATTAATTTTGAAGCCGGAGATCTTAGAAAATCGGTCTAGTAGGTCGAATAGGTTTGGTAGGGAAGTAAGGGGTTTTGTGATAATCAGGAGGATGTCATCCGCGTACAAGGCCGCTTTATGGGTCTGGGAGTATGCGTTTAACCCTGAGATGTCTGGTTTTCCTCTGATTTGTGCCGCCAGTTCGATACATAGGGCAAATAAAAGAGGGGATAATGGGCAGCCCTGTCTCGTGCCACTCTTTATGTGGAATGGCAATGAGGGGTAGCCTTGATGTACGACCCTGGCGGTAGGGTTAGAGTACAGTGACAGAATCACTTCGCTCACCCGATCTCCAAAGCCGAATGTCGCAAGCGTCTCTTTTAAATATGGCCAGTCTATCCTATCGAAAGCTTTTTCTGCATCCAGACTGAACAACATGCTTTGAGTTGTCTTACTATTTGCCAAATCCAACAGATCAATAAATTGTCGTGTATTATCCGCTGCTTGTCGGCCCTTGATAAATCCGACTTGATCTGGGTGTATAAGTCTGGGTAGGATGAGACTAAGTCTATTGGCCAGTAATTTAGCGTATAATTTAACATCAGTGTTAATTAATGATATAGGCCGGTAACTTTTGCAATCTAGTGGGTCTTTCCCAGTTTTATGAATTAGTGATATTGAAGCCTTTAACATCTCCTTGGGGAAAGGGGCTCCCGCTAAAATTGCGTTAAACATGCGGAGCAACCTTGGGGCGAGTGGCTTTATAAATTTCTTATAGTAAAGCCCTGAGAATCCATCTGGCTCAGGGGCCTTTGATGGTTTCAGCTCTTTAATGGCCTGAGACAGTTCTTCAATAGTGAAGTCAGCATTCAAAGCTTCTCTATCTGTGTCCGTCAATCTCCCTAGTTTCGAGCTGGTTAAGAAATCTCTTGGGGCACCGCTCGTTATAGAGTTATGTGCCACTTTTTCACCGTTATACAGTGTTTCATAGAAGGAGCCAAATTTGTTTACTATTTTCTGAGGATTAGACGTGGGGGTACCAGATTTTAAGCGTATAGCTTGGATGTTATACTTAGCTTGCCTGTCCTTTAGCATGCGGGCCAGCATTGTATCCGGCCTGTTCGCTTTCTCGTAAAATTTCCTCCTTGACCAGTGAATTGTCAGCTCTGGAAGCTAGTAGCATGTTAAGTTCAATTTTGGCGTCTTTTACCTCCTGTAGATTTTTAGGGTCTAAAGTTTTTTTATGTTTCGAGGAGAGAGTCTGTAATTTGGTTTGTAGAGTGACAATTTTGGTCTCTCTCTCTCGTTTTCGTCTGGCTGTGATATTGATTAGCGTGCCCCGTAATGTTGCTTTATGGGCTTCCCATAGCACTAACTGTGAGTCGACGGAGCCTGTATTTATAGTAAAGAATTGGTCTATCTCGTTACCAATGATATCACATATCTCGGGGATTTTTAAGATTGATTCATTAAGTTTCCAATTCGTCCCAGGCCTATCAGTTCGGATATTTTTGCACCTTAGCTCTATTGGCGCATGGTCAGACCATGAAATATCATGGATCCCAGCTCGGGTAACCATAGGAACCAGTTGACAGGATACAAAAAAGTAATCAATTCTGCTGTACGAGCCATGGGGGTGAGAGAAGACTGTGTAATCCCTGTCTGCCGGATGTAATTCCCTCCATATATCTGATAACTGGTTGGTCTAAAGGCCCCGGCGCAAAGATACACCCGCTCCTTTGTTGTATTGACCTACACCCCCTGACCTATCAAGGTGCGGTTGCATGACCATGTTAAAGTCACCAGATAGCACGACGCACCCTTGGGCCACTGAGTTCAGGGTTCTGAAAAACTTGTCGAAAAAGATCGTGCTCTTCTCGCCGGGGGCGTACAAGCAAGCCAACGTAATTCTCTGCCCCCTAATTGCTCCAACTACAATAACGTATGTACCATCAATATCGCGTTTAGTTAGCTGCACTTCGAACGGAATGCTGTTCCGGATTAATATAGCTACCCCCCATTTTTTTAACTGCTGCTGCAGATGTGAAAACCTGGGTAAAATATTTGTCAAGATATTTGGGGGCGCTAGATTTACTGAAGTGTGTCTCCTGTAAAAAAAAGGATCTCAGCATGTTTCCTTTTATAGTCTGCAAAAGCCAGATTCCGTTTGATTGGATTGTTAAAGCCCTGTACGTTGTGGGAAATAAGTATCAACGCCATTTATTAATGTGTGTGTAGAATAGCATCTGGATATCTTTGGACTCACCCAAGACTCCATCCTTCGAGCATGCCCGGTCCATAGTTCCGCGACGCCCCCGTACCACCTGTTTTGTGTTTTGCCGGTGTGGCTGATGTTCCTATGAGAGGGGGAGGGAGGGAGAGGCTGGAGGGAGGGAGAGGAGGGGGAGAGAGAAGGGGGGGAGAGGGAAGGGGTAGAGGGGAGGGGGGGAGAGGGAGGGAAGGGAGGGTGGGATGCGGGGGAGGGAGGACCACACGTAGGTAAAAACAGTAGGGAGGAAAAAAAAATAACGTGTATATATAACATCAACACTAAAGTGACATCAAATAATAAAAAAAACAAGAGTCCACCTCGGGAGCCCCCGGGGGTGTCTCTTGCGCCCGTGGGGCTGGTCTCCTGGCCCAGTCTTACAGAGGTATCGCTCCATCTTGCTGGGACCCGACCTCCCTGGGACTTGTTTGCGATCCCTCTTTCTCCGGGATCGTATCTAGAAACGCTTGCACGCCGACACGGGGAACCCCGCCGGCGTGTTTTTAGTAATCAGCTACTATATTCAACTCCGTAAAACTTTTCAACGTTGGAAACTGGAACAAAAACTGCATATCATAAACATATCCTAAACATAACAGAGAACTTTGCCTTGTGTCTACCTTCTGCCGCCCTCCCTAAACCGCGCCACCCACTTGGAACCCAATATCTGACCCCCATCTAATTAGCTACTTGAAGAATGCTAACTCATAGTCCTCTAGTCTGAGATGATCATGTCCATAGCATCCCTCTTCTTCTGGGTACCTTTATCGTGTATGAGGATATTTACACTGATGAACCGATTTACCCTACCCCCCCCGTGAATCGGAGCCAAACAGAACAAACAGAATGACGAGGGATAATTATCTATTCCCCCTACCCAACCTATCCCCCCTTAAATAGTGATCTGCGTAGCTCCTAGCAGCCCTATGTAGAGATCCCTCTGCATGAGCGCCATAGACATAGCGGAAACGGCATGCCTCCCAGCTCATGTATATCTTATCTATCTATATACCTCCAGGAGCTGCGTTTTTCAGCAGCTTAGCTGCTCCCATGCTATGCATCCTGGCATCTCAAGCTGGGGAGGGTAGTATCTCGGCTAGCGCTTTATAGGTATTGATAAGATTTTGAGGGTATGTGCCACTCCGTTTTTAAAGACCATGAGGCAACATGGGAATAGCCAGCAATATCTTATCTCTTGATCGCTTAGTGTTCCAGTAACTGAGGCCATTGCTCTCCGTTTTGCGAACGTGGCAGGTGACAGATCCTGATATACTTGAAATTTTATTTGCTCAAACTCCACCACCTTCAGTTCCCTTGCTATACGGCATGTTTCTTCTTTGGTGCGGTAGCAGTGGAATCTAAGCACTATGTCCCTCGGGGGATCTCCTTGCTGAGGTCTTCCCCGCAGCGCCCGGTGGCACCTGTCCAGAACCAGGTCTATGGCAGCTATGTCTGGGAATAAATGTTCCAGCCACCTCGAGGTGAATTCCTCTGGATCTGTTATAGATTCTGGGACCCCCCTCAGCCGTATGTTAAAGCGCCGGTCGCGGTTCTCTGCGTCCTCAATTTTATTTTCCAGAGAAGTGATCTGTGCCTTTAAGGTGGTCATTTGACTTTTCGTTTGTGCTGTGGATGTAGTTGTCTCATCTGCCCTGGACTCCAAAGCGGCCGTACGCTCCCCTAGTGCATCCACATCTTTCCGAAGCGCCCTTAGTTCAGTCTTAAAGAATTGTTTCATATTGCTGCAAAACTCCTTCATGTCCTTACGTCGCATTACAGCCATATCGTCTGGTTCTTCAGGTGAGGAGTCTATTTCTGGGTCTGCTGATGGTTTCATGAAAGTTCTTTGCTATTAAAATAAGTAGACACCGGCTGTGTTTTTCTCCTTAAAGTCTTGGTTGATGCCATCTCTGTATATTTAGACACGTTCTGCAGGTTCTGAATTATGCAGTTGCTGTGGTTTTGCTGGAGTTAGATCGTTTTGAAACGCCGGAGCGGATGGAGCTCACACTCTAAGCTGCCATTCACCTCCCTGTCGTGCATGCCTCCTGAACTTTTTTAATGTAATCTTGCGAACAAACTTCTATAAATCTATTATTGTATCAAATATATGAAAATTCACCGTTGGTGCAAATTTGAGTCCTTTGTTGATTAAGGAAAGTTCGGATAGACCAACATTAGAAATATTGATTACTCATCAACACTCATCTTATTGTGAGTACTTTGTTTTGTTCATTGAATAGTCTTGATCATTTTGGAGGTATTATATTTGTACTAGGATATACAAGACTTATACCTCACTTTCCCACACTGAATTTCCAGCAACCATCTTCCTAGCAAATGCTGTCCTCACTTCAATCCACACTGAAGCAACAGTGTCGATATTATCCTGTATCCCTGCCTGTAACCCATACTTCCATATACTCATTTAGGACTCTGCCTCAGTTCAGTTCAGTTCTGCATTCAGGATTGTGATGAGCACTGTCACAGTAGGATGGAGTTATCACTACCAGAACCAACAAATAAAGGTGATACATTTTTGGAACTGATAGACAGGTCAGATGGTGCTATACCTCATTCTCTATACCCAAGTACCTAAGTCTCATAAAATGAAACTATATTTATAAAGTTGCATTATAAAAGGCAATAGAAAAGGGATGAACTTTCATGAAACTATAACTGACAGAATGACTGGTACAGGAGAAAGTAGGACTGGAGACAGATCAGTGGCCGGTATATCTCTGATCACTTATAGTATATAGTTACTCAAAAAACTAAAGAAGGATTTGTAGTTGCTGTTATCCCATCTCCAACTGGTTCACTGATACAGCACTGTAATTATATCACATGGTGAGCCGTTGTGTCCCTTCCTATCTATTACATATTAATATATATATAGAGAGAGAGATCAGTGAAGTAAGGTACTCCTATAATACACAATACCAAGGTGTCACAGATCTGGGGCTATGTACAGCGTATAAACAAATAGATTCAGCACACAGAGTTTTTTAAATAAGGTGAATTTATCTGACTGTTATCAATATACATATATATTGTACGAATAAGGTTGTAAAAAGAAACAGGAACTGATTGACTGGTGTATACAGGTAGGGACAGGACAGATGGTGCTATCTCAACGTTTAAGCCAAAGGTGCGCAAACTGGGGGGGCGGGACGCCCAGGGGTAGCGCTAGAATTTCTAGGAGGGGCGCGGCAGTTTCAGAGGCCCGTCTTTTCCCAGTGGCATTTAAATTAAATGCCGAGGCTGGCGTGAGGCATCTGCAACTCCCTTACCTGTTCTTCGGCGATGCGTCGCCATGGCAATGCAGGCATCAAATGACACCACAGGATCATGTGATGTGACGCATCGCCATGGCAATGCGCGTTAAATGACGTGATGTGACATGAGCCTTGACGTCATTTGACGTCCAGTCCTTGGAGAGGGGTGGGCGCGAATGCTGCGGCTGCCGGGCAAGGGGGCGCAGCTCAAGAAGTTTGTGCACCCCTGATTTAAGCTACCAATATAATAAATATATATTTCATTTTATGATTTAAGATAACAGCTTAGGGTATTACATATGCAGCACATGTTTTCTCTCTTTGCTAATTGGACATATTGCATTATGGGGATTAGGGTGCTATTTAAATGCTGTCTTTTGGGATTGTGTGTTATGCCACTATGTCACTTGATAAAGACCTTTGAGGTCGAAACGTTGTGTTGGCTCAATAAATGAGTTTAGATTTGCAGAAACCTGTTGTGCCCTGTGTTCCTTCTACTACTGATCTAGGACTGGAAACATGCTTTCGTTCAAGCACGGGAGCACCGTTAATTGTATCATTCTAACAATTTTTTAAGGTGTGCAGCATTTACTTCATATACCTGGTGATACAAAATAAACATATATGAATCAGAGTATTACCAGTCCCAGGAGGTATCAAAATGAAGGAACTAGACTGATAGACTGAGACAAGTTAGACGATGAACTTCATAATTGTATTATTTTGAAACATAACATTATTGTATCTATTATTATTCATTTCATACCTCTCTCTGGCATCTTTCACCTTCCCTTCCCCAGCAAACACTGCTGTGAAATGGAGACAGGGGAGGGAATAGGTTCCCTTATAAGGAAAAGGGATTAAATATTTTGAGATCCGAGGTGAGCAAGATACTAAACGTGAATTTGCCTCGACTTTCTGTTGGACCCAGAATGGAAATTCTGGCCATGTGCTCAATTTTTATAGGATTTCCAACGTTTGGGTGTGTCAGGTTATATTTATAAAATGTGTGTGTGTGTGTGTGTGTGTGTGTGTGTGTGTGTGTGTGTGTGTGTGTGTGTGTGTGTGTGTGTGTGTGTGTGTGTGTGTGTGTGTGTGTGTGTGTGTGTGTTATACAAATGTATTAAACATTAAAAATTAACAAAAAAATCTAAAAAATGTCTAATAAATATTAATTAAATAAAATTGTACCTAATTCTGATTTTTCCTTATTTGTATTTCAAATTATGAAATTTACATATTTTGCTCAAATGAAAAAATGATAACCAATAATACCAATGAGAAAAGACAAATTCAAAAAACTATAACCTGAATTTTTTAGATGCAAAACCCAAACCAAAATACAGAGTCAGCTAGATATCTGTAATATAGCCATTGCTGTGTGTCACGGTAGACCAAACTTATTAACACTTTACCGTCTGTATCCTTTGATTGAATAAAGCATGAATTAAAATTAATTGTCTTTATTCACATAAAGAACACACACAGCTTGAACTACAAAAATATCACAAATAACACACTTACTGGGATGGGGCAAAACGAAATAGAAATGTCCACGGAATGAAATCCACAGAAATCAAGTCTCTAGGCATCATTCCCAAACACGGGGTGATGCGCAAAAAGAGCCGTGTAACAGTCCTTGGCTAGTGGCACAAACGGCAACCCCTGTTTCTCTAACAAAAGTAATATTTTTTTATTCCATGCAGGTTTAATTAGCCAATCCTTAGTCCGTACGAATACTGGAAGCTGGATACAAATCTTTGGTTAAGACGGAATCTTCATTACATGATGGACCTTAGATGGAACGTGGATTTATCTGACCTCTGATTGCTGCACCAACTTTTAAAAACACCAAATGTCTATCTTTTCTGTCTACAGCAAATCACTGCATGGGAACCAATTATCCCACCTATGGCAAAGTTCTGCCAGGTTCTACAAAAAACTGGCACAAAGCCTCAGTATCGCAACTGAGCATGTGCAAACCTGGCCCTTCCCCACTTAGCATACCACACCACGCCTACTTCGCAGGACATCTGTCAGGACAAACTAGTCACCTCTCCCCCTCCCCACGAAACACCTTAGAATGTTATTGGTTCTGAATTGAATGAAGGACAATCCCCTTCTGTCTATAATGTCAACAAAGATAAACTAGGATAGCTTTAATGCATCAATTTTTTATAATACATTTGCAGTATCACCACTTTTGCTGCCAACAAAAGGTTTAACACCTCTAGGACAAATGTCTCTTTGAACTATTAGCCATAAGCCCACTCTGAGTCTCTGCAGGACTAAAGTTTAAACATATTAATCTTGGGGGATGGTTAAAACCCATGCTCTTTTACCTCTTATTCAAAAACATTGTTATCATAATTCATACATTTAACACATGATATGATTTCCCCCTGAACCCCAAAACTGGATTCAGGGTACCTGGGATTTATGTGGGTACCTCTGCTATACTGGGGAATCCTGGCTATACCTGCAGATATATTTTAACCCCTTCATACCCATTTACTTTTATTTTAATAAAACAAACCTGCTCAGTCATATACCTGACTGGAGTGTGGTGATAAACATTAACCCCTTATGCCCCATGTAGGTTGTGGGTATTTTTCACACAGTGACAGTAATGCATACACAATGCCCGGGCCCAAGAGCTGACATTCTACATTTTAAGTTAAAACCCCTATAACTCTCTTCACCTTATCCCTGGTGAGAGATGTACTGAACCCCACACTGGGGTCTGGGGGTTCGGGCATATTCCGAGAACCTTTAATGTAATTCCGTTCCCTGCCCGGTTTTACTGTCCTGGTTTGTGCTGAAGCAGGGGGATTTGGGGTTGATCTGCAAACTGCGTTCTATGCGTTCTGTGTTACTCATGTCCTCAGGAATCTGGGGGGGTTCCCGAGTACATGTTTCGGGGTAACCCGCAACAGTGGCCCCCGTCTACCCAAACATACCCTGACAACATTTTACCGTAAAGTCACCCCTGAAACTCACACCCTGCACATCCCCGCTGGCTGGCACCCCTGAACTCACGCCCTGCACATCCCCGCTGGCTGGCACGCCTGGCACATCCCCGCTGGCTGGCACGCCTGGCACATCCCCGCTGGCTGGCACGCCTGGCACATCCCCGCTGGCTGGCACGCCTGGCACATCCCCGCTGGCTGGCACTCCCAGAACAGTAAAACCAAATACCTCTTTATTATACCAACAGTTATATACCACAATTGGGTTGAAGTGCTGACACTTACAATTCCCCAATATTGCTCAGGGGCACATTTCACACACTGTATTATACCTTTTCAGGACTGCAGCCAGCTCTGGACTGCGGAACTGACACTCCACATTCACCTTTTATGACTCAAGGGGCCCCCAGCTGGGCATAATGCTTTAATTGCTGGCCTGGGGACCCCTTCACCGTCACACTGTGCCATTATGCAACTATGTTTTCATATCCACATTATATGGATACCCCGATTAACAATCATTGGGAAGGGCGCCATATGATGTTTGCAATAGTATTGAAAACATAGTGTATGGTTAAAGGTCATTGCTTATCAGTATGGCAAAGTAACGTGCACCTAAATACTGTATATTGCCCAGTGTACATAACACTGCAATTTGGGGAGTGGTTTCACTACACAAGTGCTATGGAGGAATGTGGAAGGCATCAAATTCTGCATCAACAGAATCGTACATCATGCATGTTCAGATTTGTATCAAAACTAGTGGGGACCTTGAAAATAAGAGACAGCTGCCATATACTCTTATCTCTCTCCCCCATCACTAACTCTCTCTCTCTCACCCTCTCTGCCTCTCACCCGCGCTCTCTCTCACCCGCTCTCTCTCTCACCCTCTATCTCTCTTCATCCTCTCTCTCTCACCCTCTATCTCTCCTCATCCTCTCTCTCTCACCCTCTCTCTCTCTCTCTCTCTCTCTCTCTCTCTCTCTCTCTCTCACCCTCTATCTCTCTTCATCCTCTCTCACCCTCTATCTCTCTTCATCCTCCCTCTCTCTCACCCTCTCTCTCACCCTCTCTCTCTCTCTCTCTCTCTCACCCTCTATCTCTCTTCATCCTCTCTCTCTCTCTCTTTTTCTCTCCCTCTCTCTCTATCACCCTTTCTCTCTATCAACCTCTCTCTCACCCTCCCTCTTTCTCTCCCATCTCTCTCTCACATGGGACTGGAACGTATTTATCAGTGTTAAACGTCTGATGAACCTGCTGCAGCAGGGAAATGCAATAAGTAGTAAGAATGAGTTATCCCAGCCGTAGCTATAACATCACAATAAAGTGGCGAGGGGCCCAGATACCACCCCAGCCACCAAGATTATTTTTATTAGTATTAATAATAAATACTCTACCAAGTCTGACTTGGGGATAGAAAAACTGCTCTGTTTACCCATCTGGTGCATGGTGGAAGACAGTTTATTATAACAAAATGGCGTATGATATGTGGCTACACACACTTCTCATGAGCTTCTCCTTTGCTTAAGTATCCCAAAGCCCCAGCCCCTGGTGAGCTGCCCGTCCCTCCATACCTTTCAGTGGCAGAAGGCAGAGTCTCAAGCAGCCAGAGTAACAGCACTTCTTGGTCTCCTTGCAGTTTTGGTCTATGTTACATTCTGCCAGAGGTACAGCATCACATGTAGGATAATCCACATCCTGGGGACAATCACCGGGTTTTACATAGACAACTGGATTGACTGAAAAATCACAAAGCAAATAAAAAGAGATGCATTATTTACACCCAGAACACTTATCTGAAATTTACAGTGCTGTAACAAACTGTGCATCATCACTGCAAGTAACGTCCTTATCATTAGGGTGACTGTTATTTAAACACTATTTTATTTAAGCTGTTTATTTAGAAAATAAAAAATAGGTTAAATGGGGGATTGGTAATTTAAGACATGCAGCTATCTCCTTGATTCCTTGGGTTTTAGTACAAAATTAAAAGAAATGTTGAAAATTACTGTAATAGACAGGTCAAGTGGTACTGTACCTCTTTCTTTATAACTAAGTATCTATGTTCCATATATATATATTTTTATTTATATATATATATATATATATATATATATATATATATATATATATATATACACACACACACACACACACACACACACACACACACACACACACACACACAACTTAGCCACTTTACATGGTCTTTTCTCACATCAAGGACAGGAAACGTAGGGTTCACTTATCAGGTTTATTAACAAAAGGGAACAAAATAGAACTGGAACAAAAACAAAATACCTAGCTCCCTCTGGAGCACTAACTAACATTCTTGTCAGCTCCTTAACTACAGATTGGAGAGAAAAGCTCTTTACCCTTAATCCTCTGTAAGTGACAACACCCAAAGTCTCTTTCTCTGTGACACTCTAAGGCTGTGGGTTTTGGCCAAACAACCGGCCCTGTGTCCAGCTGACCTGGGACCTGTCCCAACCGGCGTCCCTACTGGTTGGGGGTTAAGGCTCAGTTCTGTCAGGCTGCTGATTTTATTTTAAAGCCCTTGCAATCAGCAGTTACTAGACACCTTACCAGACACACCCTAGCTAGGAGTTTAACTTCCTGCATACTGGAGCGCATGCATACTCTCTCTAACGTAGACTGTCACAATGTGTGTGTATATATATATATATATATATATATATAAAAACAAAAAATTGTGGCGCCAAAATAATATTCTATTACTCTGTGTAATAAACTGTAGTGCTAATATCGTGTGAATAAAAAGTGTGTACGATTCCTAAATGTGTTTAAAAATAAAGATATATATATGGGTGCACCTGTTTGATTACTAAACTAAATATACAAATATACTCAAAACAACATCATAGAATAATACATCAATGTGAATAAAACATGGAATAGAAAAATACAAATATGAAAAAAATGTGCAAAAAGTGCTAAAAAAGGTGAAAAGTGAAAATATGAAGCAAAATAAGTGTAAAATTGTAATAAAAATCCAACCAGTCCTTCAATAGTCAGTCCATAATGGGAGATATAAGATATATGCACAGGGTCTTCTGCTGCTCTCACAAGGGATAAACCACCTCCACGGATATCTATGAACAGAAAAAGAGAGAGAGCGCACGCCCCATAGCATAATACTGCGTAATTTATTATAAAAATGGGGAAGGGATGGAAGGGGGGGGGGGGGGGAATCGCACTCACAGGATAAAAAATATTAAAATGCAGTTTGTGAATAAATTCACCACCATCCGGTACTGCTGGGCAAGGTCCCTTCACGGTAGCTGTTCCTGATCACCTCCAGATCACCTCCAACCGGATAAGGATGCCTTTGTACCGACTGTATGCTGATCGAATTCAGCTCTCCACTCCGAATGGCCGCTATTATCTTCCCGCGCTTCGTGTGGCCTCATGCGCGTGCGCAGCGTCTTCGTGACGTAATCGCGCTTCCTCAGTCTCCCTGACGCGTTTCGTCACCAATCGGCGACTTTCTCAAAGGGCTGATGGATCATGGGTAAACGTCCTGCCCTTTTATACAGTCAGTCCAATGATTCATAATTACTCGCAGGGGGATGTTTAACCCTTAGTTCGCTTTAAGGTTGCTGCTCAGTTAAATGGATACTGCAGATGACTGACAGCAAAAGGGGCAAAATTGGAACCATTTTCTATGGAGATATCACTTACTATGGGAGGATCTAATCACTTAATACATATACAAAACACAATAAACAATAAGTTACATAATTAAAACTACATTGCACTCTAAAAATAAAAACGAATGTAATTCATATGTAGAGAAAAATTAACTGACAGACTACATACAATTAACTCGAATAAAAATACCCATATTAATTAAACACTTACTACATATAAGAAAAATGAAATAACATTATATTCCTATTATCAAACATATGAATAAAAGTTAAACATCAAACATTGAATAATATTGATGAACACATAACAAGAGTGCTAATAGTTGACAATATGTTATTCCATCAAGGAACAGGAAGTCCAAAGGGAGTAAATGGGAGAGAGAAAGAGTTATAGGGATGGGTGTATGAAATACACCAATAATGTGTGAGAGTATATTTAGAAATTGTATTATGTTTTATTATTCTCAGAAATTCCAATTATGCTAATATATATATGTGTATTATTTTATGTGAATACTATGTTAATAATGTTATCTAAATTTATTATAAATTAAAAATAAAAAATATAAATATTATATGATTAAATGTGCACTCTGTGATTCTTCTAAGGGCTAGGGATAGGGAATGATGTGATGTTGGAATAGGATGCTGTGAGGGGAAGGGAAAGGGCACCAAATATTGGGGAAGTGAGTGGTGGGGGAATGTGACATGTATATGTGGATAGGAAGGGAATATACAGAGGAAGCTGTTTTGGATGTGGGAGTGGGGGGAAAAAAGGAGTACCGAGGAGAGAGCTGTTAACTTACCTCCACGGTTAGAGCGACGAGAGTCCAAGCCGGCAGGAGATCAGACTAGAGTACTAGCATCCAGACACTCGTTGAGTCCACCAGGGGTAAGTGTCCCTAACTGGTGGATCCAATAAGTCTCCTGTCTGCACAGAATCTTGAACCGATCGCCTCCTAGAGCACAGGGGGAGATGTATTCCAGGCCCATTATTGTCATACATTTAGGGTCCTGGTTATGGTGAATTTTGTAATGTCGGGAAATACCATTCATAATTAATCCCTTTATGACACTCCTCCTGTGCTCCAGGAAACGGGTGCAGAGAGGCCTTGTGGTGCGTCCAATATAACGTAACCCGCATCCACACTGGATGCAGTACACCACAAAATTACTGCGGCAGTTGATGAAGCTCCTAACCTGATAAGTACTATCTCTATGGGTGGAACTGAACTCTATTCCTGTTCTAAGGTGTTTACAGGTGATGCACCTCACTCGTCCACATTTATGGTTACCTTTAAGGCTATTCTCAACCAACTTATTGGAAACTTTATCTGATTTTAATTTGGTGGGTGCTATAATACTCTTCATATTTCTAGCTTTTCTGTAAACTATCGATGCCCGATCAGGAAGAATGCCTTTTAAATGAGGATCACATCTAAGAATTCCCCAGTGATTACTCACTATCTTCTGGATGGCTTTATGTGACTGGTTGTAAGTTGTGATGAATCTCAAACTGGATTTCACATTTTTCTCCGAGATCACTGGTGAATTATATCTCAATCGAGATGTGACCTGCTTGTTCTTTGATGTAAGCAGCATTTTGGATCTATCAAGGGAATTAACTTTCCTAAAAGACTCAGAAACCCAATATTTGGTGCCCTTTCCCTTCCCCTCACAGCATCCTATTCCAACATCACATCATTCCCTATCCCTAGCCCTTAGAAGAATCACAGAGTGCACATTTAATCATATAATATTTATATTTTTTATTTTTAATTTATAATAAATTTAGATAACATTATTAACATAGTATTCACATAAAATAATACACATATATATATTAGCATAATTGGAATTTCTGAGAATAATAAAACATAATACAATTTCTAAATATACTCTCACACATTATTGGTGTATTTCATACACCCATCCCTATAACTCTTTCTCTCTCCCATTTACTCCCTTTGGACTTCCTGTTCCTTGATGGAATAACATATTGTCAACTATTAGCACTCTTGTTATGTGTTCATCAATATTATTCAATGTTTGATGTTTAACTTTTATTCATATGTTTGATAATAGGAATATAATGTTATTTCATTTTTCTTATATGTAGTAAGTGTTTAATTAATATGGGTATTTTTATTCGAGTTAATTGTATGTAGTCTGTCAGTTAATTTTTCTCTACATATGAATTACATTCGTTTTTATTTTTAGAGTGCAATGTAGTTTTAATTATGTAACTTATTGTTTATTGTGTTTTGTATATGTATTAAGTGATTAGATCCTCCCATAGTAAGTGATATCTCCATAGAAAATGGTTCCAATTTTGCCCCTTTTGCTGTCAGTCATCTGCAGTATCCATTTAACTGAGCAGCAACCTTAAAGCGAACTAAGGGTTAAACATCCCCCTGCGAGTAATTATGAATCATTGGACTGACTGTATAAAAGGGCAGGACGTTTACCCATGATCCATCAGCCCTTTGAGAAAGTCGCCGATTGGTGACGAAACGCGTCAGGGAGACTGAGGAAGCGCGATTACGTCACGAAGACGCTGCGCAACGCGCATGAGGCCACACGAAGCGCGGGAAGATAATAGCGGCCATTCGGAGTGGAGAGCTGAATTCGATCAGCATACAGTCGGTACAAAGGCATCCTTATCCGGTTGGAGGTGATCTGGAGGTGATCAGGAACAGCTACCGTGAAGGGACCTTGCCCAGCAGTACCGGATGGTGGTGAATTTATTCACAAACTGCATTTTAATATTTTTTATCCTGTGAGTGCGATTCCCCCCCCCCCCCCCTTCCATCCCTTCCCCATTTTTATAATAAATTACGCAGTATTATGCTATGGGGCGTGCGCTCTCTCTCTTTTTCTGTTCATATATATATATATATATATATATATATATACACACACACACACACACACACACACACACACACGTACACACACACGTACACACACACACACACACACACACACACATTCTAATATCTGACTAAGAGAGAAAGAGTAGGAGACAGGTTATATTGTGGTCCCTCTCTCTCTCTATATAAATTAGTAGATTAAAAATGCATTACAATTACATAGAGTATCCCAAAGCACCAGCCTGTGGTAAGTAGTCCGTCCGTACCTTTCATGGGAGGAACACAGTGTAAGGTGCAGCCAGACAAACAGCACATCAGTTCCCCCTTGCAGTCACGGCCGCTATAACATTCTTGAGCTACGTTTAATTCTCCGAACTCAGGTACAATGTCACATGTAAGATAATCCACATCCATAGGACAGGTGGTGTATTTCACTGTGACAACTGGAACATCTGGAACATCACAAAGCAAAAAATATAAGCATTATTAACACCGACCACGACACAGACCTGTGTTTGAAGTGCATTAAAAGGGTGCATCACCAGAAAGAGACATCCTTTTCTTTGGGGTGACTTTGCTATTTACATACTATATTTAAAGGGTTGATGCTAATAATATATATTCGTTATTTGAGTTGGGTGAATTTTTTGGCTGGACTTAGATCCGCCTCGGATCGCCCGTTTCCTTAGGTCACGGATTTCCGCAAAAGGCCGATCTGCCTTATCTGGATATTGTTTTTTTTTAGCAAAGTGTCCAGTGGAGATCATTCTGAGCAGAGTTATCGATATGCATCTTTTCTTGTAATAAAACATGGAAAACTCTGCAGTATTCAAAAATAAATTACAGGAGATTTAAAATATCATTGTACAGTCTCCTGTAAAGCACAGCCTGAAAGATGTTCCCGCAGGACTTTTTAACCTATCTGGGCAAAATGTGTCAATATTACAGTACCATAATCTCATGAACACCGCAAACCTACTGGTTAGAGGACATGTTTTCCTCTGTCCTCTACTTCCTCACATTCAAGCACTCACTAAGTCCTGCCATCTTCACAACTGAAATATCACTAGTATACACACTTTTCTCACTTATGACACAATTGAAATCATAATTCCCACACTTACCTTGTCCCACTTGGACTATTGCAACCTTCACCCGTTTGGCACTGGTATCTGTCCCACCTCCAATCCATCCAAAATGCTGCTGCCAGACACATCTACCTCACTCACTGCTCCACTTGGGCTGCTCCAGTATGCAGACCCCTATATTCACTTCCCATAGCCTCTAGCGTGAAATGTAAAACTCTAGCAATGATATACGGAGCTCTCAATGTCTCTTCCTCCCACACTACATCTCATCACTCCTCCTCCAAATGCCCCTTACACTCTGCCAGTGTTATCTGCCATTCCTCCTGCCTTATTGCTGCCTCTCACGCCCGCCTTCAAGGCTTGTCCCGTACTGCCCCCTCAATCTGGCAATCCCTCCCAGCTTTCAGACATATAAAGCCTCCCTGAGTACTCACCTTGTAATGACTCACTTATCTGGCAGTCCCTAACATACCCCTCAGAATTGCTTTAACTATTAGCTGAATAAACAACAAGGATCTTAAGGGAGGTGTGTTGGTATCTTTATTTATTTAGTTTTATTCATAAAATGTTTTACCAGGAAGAAATACATTGAGAGTAAGCTCTCGTTTTCAAGTATGTTTTGCTCTAATATATATACGGTCACACCCTCAGCACATTTCTCTAGAAATATTAAGTTCACTTTAGTTAAAAGAGCATGATTTCCCTCCCTTCTTATTGAGAATGATATGAATTGTTATTTTTATCTTGAGCTTGTTAAAATTATGATTTAATTGCTGGTTACTGCATTTTCATGACGTCATAAGAGTGGCTACACTTTTTTGGCATTAAACTTAACAGCATGTCTCATTATTTGAATTATGCCTAAATTAGGTATTAATGCTACTTTTGCTAGGTATAAAAATATTTATTTGGCAACCATGTTACAGCAACAATGCATGTGGATGATATGCAATTCCTGATGTTATTTGCAACAATTCTGGAGATTTTAGGTACTGTTTAATAATTTTACTTACCTGGCAAGCACAATATATTTCTCAATGTGCCCATGTGTTTGTTATTTACACACATTCGTGTTATTTGTTTTTTTACGTGTATGTGTCCTGGCATGTTTAATGCACATACATAGGAAGAGTAGAGGTCCAGGATTTTATAAATGCAATAACTTATTGAAGCCCAATAAAGAGTCCAACGTTTCAGCTGTCACAGAAGCCATTGTCCAGGAGGCTGCTGTGACCTCCTCTGCTCTTCCTTTCTTGTGTATTCTGTACTTAAATTGCACGGGCCTTCCCATATCGAGTTAGAGAGCACCGGTATTAGTATCTCAGATTTATTTTTTATTTTTGGTGTGTTACTTTTTCCCACATGTCATAACACACATACGTGCCACAGTTCACTAATGAGCTTGATAACAGAAATGTTTTGTTAATATAATTATGATATATAAGACGTTAATTCTGGCAAAATAACACCTGCTCTTTCAGTATTACCTTCTCTGGCGTCTACTCCTCCTCCTCCTCACACCCTCTTTCTCTCAGGACCCCACAAAGTTTTGTCCTTCACACTCTGCCCTTCTCTGGGTAAATTAATACAATCTTTTGGCTTTCAATATCACCTCTATGTCTATCACACCTAATTTTACCTATACCCCTCACCTCTTCCACTCTCTCTTGTCCCATTTTACTAACTGTCTCTCTGCAATCACTTCCTCGATGTTCCTCCATTACGTGGAGTTTAACAGAACTAATATTCTTCCCCCCTTACACTGCCACCCTGACACCAAAACTCTCCCTAACTGTCATAGTACCCTAATATCATCAACACCCCAAACCCGTTGGCTAGGAGTCACCAGTGAGGTTGCCCTTTCCTTCATTCCTCAAATTCAGTCCCTCACTTGTCCTGCCATCTCCATCTCCAAAGTATCGCTCGGCTTATCTGACTCATGAAGCAACTAAAATCCTAATTCAGTCACTCATTTTGTCCCTTCTTGATTACTGCAACCTTCCCCTAGCTGGAATGTGCCTTGTCTACGTGTCCCAACTCCAATGTATGCATGTATGTATGTATGTACAGTATGAATGTGTGTACAGTATGTCTTTATTTATATAGTGCCATCCATGTACATAGCGAAGCGATGTATACTCCATCCTGATGTATACTCCATCCCACAATGAGCAGACACTTTACCTTCTGGTTCAGCATTGTCTCTCATTATGTCTAGATTGTAAGCAATGTCCTCATTCCCACTTTGTACTTGATAAGTCCTTATTTGTTATGTTGTTCTGCTTATGTAATTTACATCACTACCCCCATTGTACCACGCTATGGAATATGTTGGTGCTTTACAAAAAACGTTAATAATAATCTGTGGCTGTTTTAGTTTACATCCCAATATTTGCCCTGATATAATGAAGCTTAGAGAATCTGGACTTAGGAGCGGGGCTCTTTCTGCTCTGGCAGAATATCGCACACACAAGGTGTGCCTCGAAGTGTTAATTTATGGAGCCTTTGCTTTATCCTTTAAAAAATAAAAACATTAAAATAATTGCCCAGACATTTCTCTGGGGGTGGGAGAACCAGTGAGGTTAATAAGGACCCCCAGGGAAGAGAGGTGGTAATTTACCCCTTGTTTGCTTTAGGAGTCGGTAAGTTAGTCTAATGTTAGGAGTGTAATAGCTATTTTGTAGTAAGTAGTACTAGGGCAAATAAAAATGAGTTGACAATGACTTCTGCCCACTGAAGCTACTAAGGTGTTAATATTTAACAACGTTGTTAAATTAGTATTTGAGCACAGGTGGTCTTATCAGTGCTGAAGGAGTTAATGACCTCTTTATTTTAGATGCGCCAAAATACTCGACATCGCACAAACTTCCGTAAAAAAAAAATTCACAGCATAAATGCCCTTTAAAATGATGGGTTGCAGTTTGTTAATTAAAAACCTCAGTATAACAATGCACAACTGCTGTGACTTTTTTTCTTTCCCAATCTTCTCTCTCTCCTTCCCCACCTTATCTCACGCCATCTCTCTCCTTTCCTCCAAACCCTCTGCCTCACTCCTTGTCTATCTAACCCACCCTCTCCTACCTCTGTCCTCTCTCTCTCCTCATTCCCTCCTCTGTCTCTCTCACCCTCTCTCCCCCTGCCTCTTCCCCCTCTAATCCCCCTCTCTCCCCATCCCTCTCTCCCTCTCCATACCTCTGTCCTCTCCCCCTCTCTCTGTCTCTCCCACCCTCTCTCCCCCTGCCCCTTCCCCCTCTAATCCCCCTCTCTCCCCATCCCTCTATTCCACTTCCTACCTCTGTCCCTCTCCCCTCTCTCTGTCTCTCCCATCCTCTCTCCCTATGCTCCTTTGCCTACTATCACTTTACCTAATCTCTATCTCTACCACTCCCTCTCCTTTTCTCTATACATCTCTCCCTCTCTCCCACTCTCCTCTCTTTCCCAACTCTCCCCCTCTCTCCCCCCCATCTCTCCCTCTCTCTCCCTCTCTCTCCCTCTCTCTGTCTCTCGCTCTACCTATCACTTTACCTTAATCTCTATCTCTACCACTACCTCTCCCTTTCTCTATACATCTTTCCCTCTCTTCCCACTCTCCCCCTCTATCCCCTCATTTCTGACCCCCCCCATCACTGTCCGTTAATATCTTATGATGTCCTCAATTATTCCCGTCCATCTCTCCTCTCCAGCAATCTTGGTTGATCTTCACGTGTCAACTGACTTCCTCTCTTTCTTTGTCTGATTTATGTGTAAACTTTTTGGCAATCTTACCTCCTTAACTGCCACCAGGCTATGTGCCTTATAATGTCACATTGAAGATACTTAGCCTACCAGGTACTGTACAACACATACTGGCTGACTTGCTTGTCAGAGAAATGTTAATGACTCATAGAATAGCCATGTTTAAATACAAAATAACCCCCCGGTGTCCCCTTAGTGTGCCTGCAAAGTGTTGGGTGTCTAGGTTTCATGGTATTGGAGCTATGGCCCTGACAGACACACACACACAGTTTCAGACAGACACACAGACCACTGTACCTAAAGTGCCGGCTACGCACGGGTTGCAGTTATCTGAAATAATAATGTCCTGCTCCGTAGAGGTCTCCCTCCTTCTCAATCTCCCTCTCCTTCTGCCTATCTCCAACCTACCCCCTTCTCCCCCTCTCTCTCTCTTTAATACCTTATTTTGTCCCAATTATTTCCACCTGATTCTCCTTCTCCAGATTGTTGCTTTCTCGTTACATTTTAACTGATTCTCTCTCTTTCTTTCTTCGTCTGCTTTCTGTGCAAACTTTACAGTATAGCTATCTGACTCTCCTTATCTGCCACAAGGTTATGTGCATTAATATGTCACGTGCCAGATACATATCATAACAGTTACAAAACCCATTGGCTGATTTGCTTGTCAGAGAAATGTTAATGACTCATAAAAATAATGCCCAGGTGCACACCTCTAGGGTTCCATTAGTGTGCCTGCAAAGGGTTATGCGTCTAGGTTTCATGGTCTTGGAGCTATAGCCCTGACACACACACACAAACACACACACACACACACACACACACACACAGGCTTAGGCAGACACAGGCAATTGTATCATTTAGACAAATGTAGCTAAAGTGCCTGGCTTAATTCAGGTTCCCTCTCCCCTTCTCCTCTATATTCTCTCTCTCCATCTCCCTCTCACCTTCTCTCTCTATATTCCCTCTCTCCATCTCCCTCTCCCCTTCTCTCTCTATATTCCCTCTCTCCATCTCCCTCTCCCCTTCTCTTTCTCCCCTTCTCAGTCTCCTCTTACCCCTCTCCTTTTTCCCTGTCTCGATCTCCTTTACCCTACTATCTCTCCCCTTCTCTCTCTCCCCTTCTCTCTCTCCCCATCTTCCCCTCTCTCTACTCCTCTCTCTCCAATACTCTTCTATCTCCACCTCTTCCTCCCACCATCCAACCCTACTCCCCATCTCCTCCACCTCTCTCTCTCTCTCTCTCGTCTCTCTCTCTCTCTCTCTCTCTCTCTCTCTCTCTCTCTCTCTCTCTCTCTCTCTCTCTCTCTCTCTCTCTCTCTCTCTCTCTCTCTCTCTCTCTCTCTCTCTCTCTCTCTCTCTCTCTCTCTCTCTCTCTCTCTCTCTCTCTCTCTCTCTCTCTCTCTCTCTCTCTCTCTCTCTCTCTCTCTCTCTCTCTCTCTCTCTCTCTCTCTCCCTCTCTCTCCCTCCACTTTAGTTTAATTCTTTAATATGGCCGCAATTATGTCAGCCTCTTTCTCTTTCTCCAGGATTCTTGCTTTCTCCTCACATAGCTTCCTCTCTTTTTTTATTTTCCTGCTTTCTGTGTAAATGTTATAGCTATCTGATTCTCCTTATCTGCCACCAGGCTGTGTGCATTATGATGTCACATTCCAGGTACATACAGTAGCCTACCAGACACAACACCAACTGTCTGACTTGTGAGAGAAATGTTAACAATTCCATAGATTGTATGTGTAGGGTCCCCTTAGTATGTATGTAACGTTGTAGGTGTCTTGGTTTCATGGTCCATGAGCTATGGCCCTGACAGAGAGACATACAGACACTATTTTATTATTATAGTTAAAAAAAATATATATATTAAGGTTATGGTGGGTAAAAAAGGGACAAAAACCATCCACAGTAAAGCATATAGCAAATGGAAATAGTACTGTGTGTTCATTTGCATGTCTTAGGCAGGTCTTTCACCATTATCGCCCAGCACACAGCACTTCCACTGCAGCAAGGATTCTTGGAAATGACATGCGAATGAGAACACAGTGCCACTTTTTGTCTCAAGCTCATATTGTTTAAAGCAGCATGCATTGGCCTAAGGGTTGCTCATGTAATATGAGCTTGAGACAAAAGGCGGCACTGTGTGGTCATTTGCGTGTAATTTCC